>NC_086318.1:341120323-341307823 GCF_036172605.1 Pelobates fuscus | reverse complement strand
CTATCAATACTATCTGCTACAGTGTGTTCTTTGAATCAGAAGATTCTAGCATTTTCTGCTGACATGCTGTTTCTACGAACAAAGGAATCTTGTAAAGTTTAAACTACGAGGCATGAGAGCTGAATATGAGAATATAGTATTAAAAGGGGCCCAGTAAGGATTATATAGTTTATAAGGGGCCTAATAATGGATATAAGTTAGAGGGGGTTAATAATTCTACAACAATGGTGAAGTATGTATGTAACTAAAAACAGTTTATTAGAATGCACTTACAAACAGGTAGATGTAACAGGCATATCTCCACTCCAAGTGGAAAATAAGCGCAGCGAGGTGGGTCTGGGAATGATCCAACTCTGGCCGCAGGAAAATGAAAAATAAATGCAATAAAACAAATGTAAACAAATCAAAGTCCGTGAATCCGACGCGTTTCGTCCGAGGAGTAGAAAGGACTTCTTCAGGGATGTATAATAATTCTTCAAATGAGGGGCTTCCTATACCCGCAGTAGTTCTTCCTAATTCAATTCACCGGTGGCGTGCGTTCCATCTGTGGAACGCAGTGACGTACTTCACGTAGCATCTAGATCGATAGCTGATGCATGCGTAGTAAAAGAATAGAGTTCCAAACACTATCACGTTATTTCAATGAGGCGTGCGATAACACATGCAGGTGATATCTATAGAGAAGAGTGGTCAGTCCGCCCCAGTGACCTCTGTGTGTTTGTCATTGAATGTGTGTGTGACTGTCAGTGTGTATCTGTCAGTAGGTATGTGTCTGTCAGTGAGTGTGTCAGTGAATGTGTGTGTATCATATGTCAGTGGGTGCATATGTCTCTGAGAGTGTTTTCGTGTCATGATGTGTCTGTCAGTGAACGTGTGTGTTAGTTAAACAGTGTGTGAGAAAATGACTGTCAGTGAGTGTGTATCAGTGAGGGCATGTTGTCTGTCAGTCTGCCCATCCACACTGTCATCCCCACACCCTGACCCTGACCCAGCCCCCACACTGTCACCTTCCCCACACACTACCCCACCCACTGTCACCTTCCCCATACACTACTGCCCCCCACTTTCACCATTCCCACACACTACCACCATCCCCACACACTGTCACCACCTCCCACACTGTCACCACTCTCATACTATCACCACCTTCCACACTGTACCCACCCCCCCACACTGTCATCACCTGACTTATTTGCAGCGAGGCAAACAAGGCAAACAAGGCCTTGGGCGTCACTTTCCAGGGGGTGGCAAAAAACGCTGCCCCCAAATGCCCAGACAAATAAGCCTTGTTAGCCTTAGGCAGGCAGTTAGCTGAATTTCAAGGCGGGCTGATTTGTGAGCTCTCTCTGCTCAGTGTGTGTGTGTGTGTGTCTCCGTCCGGCTGACAGTGTGTGTCTGTGGCTGGCTGGCTGTGTGTGTGTCTGGCTGGCTGTGTGTCTGGTTGGCAGTGTGTGTGCGTTTGTCCGGCTGGCTGTCAGTGTGTGTACGTCTGTCAGTGTGTGTGTGTCACACAGTCCCCATCCCACACACAGTCACCATTCCACACACACTGTCACCATCCCCACACACACTGTCACCATCCCCACACAGTCACCATCCCACACACACCGTCACCCTCCCACACACACCGTCACCCTCACTGGAGGCAGAGGGATGGCACAGAGAGATTAAGGGCAGAGGCATGGCACAGAGAGGCTGATGGCAGAGAGATGGCAAAGAGAGGCTGGGGCAGAGAGATGGCACAGAGAGGCTTGTGGCAGAGACATGGAACAGTGGCTGGGGACAGAGAGATGGCACAGAGGCTGAGGGCAGATACATGGCTCAGAGAGGCTGCGGCAGAGTGATGGCACTGAGAGGCTAGGGACGAGAAATAGTACAGGGAGGCTGGTGGTAGAGAGATGGCACTGGCAGGTTGTTTGGGGGCACATGGCACTAGTAGACTTTTTGGAGGCACATGTGGCTCATTGGCATGATATACAAAGTTTGAGAATTTACTGCTCATTGGCATGATAGTCAGGATTTATGCATTTACTGCTCATTGGCATGATATACTAAGGTTATGCATTTACTTTTCATTGGCATGACATACATAGTTTATGTATTGATAGCTTCTTTGGCATGATGTGCCCAGTTTATGCATTTAATCTCAATTAGCATGATATACCAAGTTTATGCATTCAATGTTAATTGACATGATATACCAAGTTTACGCCTTTACTGCTCTTTGGCATGATACATCAAGTGTATGTATTTATTGCTCATTGGTATGGTATACTTAATTTTCGTATTTACTGCTCATTGGCATGATATACAAGATTAATGCATTTACTGCATTAATAACATTCCCTTAACCCCCAGGGTGTTTTTACCCCACAGGGTATATATGTGTGACTGTGTCGATGTGCTTGTGTGTGTGTGTGTGTGCGTGAATGACTGTGGGGGTGGAGTCTTGGTCCCAGGCAGCACAATGTCTTGGGTCGACCCTGTGGAGTTGGAAGCATAGTCGGAACTCGTTACTAAAATGTTTTAATCCCACTACTGACTAAATGCACTACACAGACACTACTACATACACATCCACTACATAGACACTGCATCTACTAAACACACGATACACTACACAGACTCTGCATACACTACACACACAGAATGTATTCAATACACACACTGCATACAATACACACACTGCATACAATACACACACATAAGAAGAGAGAAGAAAAGACATGAAAGGCAGAGGAACAGAGTCATGGATGAAAGGGGGGGAGGGTGGGGCAGAAAAATCATGGATTCTTCAAACCATGGGGTAGATGTGAGCTGAACGGACAGTCTGGCTACATGTAAGGTGTGTCACATTACCTACCTGGCTGAGACTGCAGTTTGCAGAGGGATTAAGGGAGCGTGTGCATATGTATTTGTGTGTGTATATATATATATTTATATACACACACATACATTAGGGTTTCCACCTTCCTTGAAAAAAAATACTGGCCATACTAATTTGCATAATTAATTATGCATGCGTGACATCACTAGACGTAAATCACAAGGAGTGTCATAACAGAAAATTCTTTAAAATCACCAAAACACTACTTACAGTTTGATTCTGCTGTATAGAGGGATTGCTCCCACTGTCTCCTTGGCTCACAGCGCAGTGTCTTCTTGACTCCTAATGTCCCCATGTCTCACAGTGTCCCATAGTGTCTGTTAGACCTTATGTCTCACAGTGTCCCCTAGAGTCTCAGTGGTGTCCCATGTCTCCCAGTGTCCTCAAGTATCTCAGTGTCCTCATGTATCCATTAGTGTCTCAGTGTCCCCTAGTGCTCCATGTCTTCCAGTGTCCACTAATATCCCCATGTCTCACAGTGTTCCCATGCCTCCCCAGTATCTGTGTCCCCTAGTTTCCCCTAGTGTCTCAATGTCCCCATGTCTCCCAGTGTCTCAGTGCCTTCTCCTTCCTCATGTCTCCCAGTGTCCTCTAGTGTCTCAGTGGTGTCCCCATGTCTCCCAGTGTTCCCATTGTGGCAAAAGTAACCTCGCCACTGGCTTTTGGAGGAGCCTATTTGCCAGCCTCCTGCCTTGTGACTATGGCCCCTGTAATAGACTCTGGTTAAAAACACTGTTTGCGCCTTTTTGGACTGGTATGGCTACACTTTGAACTCCCGAAACGGTACGAAGCGGTACAAAGCAGCACTTTGAATTCCCGAACAACCGCACAAACCAGAGACCACTATGGAGCTTGTTAAGACCTATTAACAACTTGGAAACATTTCTCACCCCAGTGTTCTAATTGTTCGTCTGGTTCACCACAATTCCTGTGGACAACCACGAGGTGGCGGCCATCTGGACAACCACGAGGTGGCGGCCATCTTGTTCGCATGAACGCAGGCAGCAATGTTTGGGCATGAATCTCATGGAACTAAAATCGGACACAGAAACTCCAGAACACCGCTGGACTTCCATCATCGCCTGCGTTCGTTTCTACACAGTTTGGAAGGGCACTGTTCAGTGAAATCATTCGTCTGGATGAAGGGAACAAGTTCAACGGTAAGACTATTGACTCTGTTCGGTAGTTTGTTCGTTTTCAAACTACCGAACTAGACCAACTGCAAGCCCTGATTCTCTGGAACTGTTTTGGGCATGGAACCATGCCTGCGTTCGGTCAAATAAATGACTTCCATAGAATTCCTGAACCCCTGAACTGATCTCGGTGATTTTTGGATATGTTGGTCACCCAGATCAGGGCTATCAGGGGATGTAACGTGGGGATATTATGTGTTTCGGGGATTTTATGAAAATATGTGTTTTTTCTGCCTGGAGATAATTGAGTTAATACAGTATCTGACTCCATTAGCTCACGGGCAGAGGGGAGGGATTGTATGCTATGTGTGGGAGTGTCATGCATTTAAACACTGTTGTAATTGGTCTGTGACTTTATAACGTAGTTCCCCACAAGGTCCGTGTGGGCGTACCCCTTACATGGGGATTGTCATATAAGGCCATGTGTGGCACCATTAAAATCAGTTCCTCTTCACCCTCAACATAGAGCCTCGTCTCATGTGTGGAAGGGACAGCTAAATTCACTTATACTCCCTTGGATTCGCTAGCTCTTGTAAGAGCTGTTCCTGCTATACTCTCTGGAGTAGGAGAGGTTCACCCACTGGAAGCTGGATCCTGGCCGTGGATCCAGGGTGGGTGGAGGACGACGAGACCCCAACCAAGCTACAGCAGTTGTGGGGTCTGTGGTGCTGATGGTGTCTAGTGGAGTGCTTGGAGTCCTCGGTGAGCATTAGTAGCATCGATTGGCGGAGGCACCCGGTCGGGGTGCCAGGCGGTCCATCACACCCATGTCTCACAGAGTCCCCATGTCTCCTATAGTGTCCCCCTGTCTCTCAGGGTTTCCCCAGTGTCCCCATGTCTCTGTGCCTCCCAGGATCCCCCAGTGTCTCCATGTCTCTCAGTGAACCCCCAGTGTCCCCATGTCTCTGTGGGCCCCAGTGTCTCCATGTCTCCGTGTGCCCTGGCATCCCCATGTCTCTCAGGGATCCCCCAGTGTCCCCATGTCTCTCAGGGATCCCCCAGTGTCCCCATGTCTCCCAGGACTCCCCCATGTTTCTCATGGATCCCCCAGTGTCTGTGTGTGCCCCAGTGTCCCTATGTCTCTGTGTGCCCAATGTCTCCATGTCTATGTGTGCCCCAGTGTCCCCATGTCTCTCAGGACTCCCCCATGTTTCTCATGGATCCCCCAGTGTCTATGTGTTCCCCAATGTCCCTATGTCTCTGTGTGCCCAGTGTCTCCATGTCTCTGTGTGCCCCAGTGTCCCCATGCCTCTCAAGGATCCCCAGTGTCCCTATGTCTCTGTGTTCCCCTAGTGTCTATGTGTCTCACAGGATCCTCCAGTGTCCCCATGTCTCTGTGTGCCCCAGTGTCCCCTTGTCTCCCAGGATCCCCCAGTGATCCCATGTCTCTGTTTTCTCCTAGTGTCTATGTGTCTCTTAGGATCCCCCAGAGTATCTGAGTCCCCCAGGATCCTCCAGTATCCCTATGTCTCTATGTGCCAGAGTGTCCCCATGTCTCTGTGTCTCCCAGGATCCCCACAGTGTCCCCAAGTCTCTGTGTGCCCCAGTGTCAACATGTCTATGTGTATCCCAGGATCCCCATGTGTCCCCATGTCTTCCAGGATCCCCCAGTGTACCTATGTCTCTGTGTGTCTCCTAGTGTCTCAGTGCCCCATGTCTTCCAGTGTCCACTAGTATCCCCATGTCTCACAGTGTCTCAGTATCCCCATGTCTCCCAGTGTCTCAGTGGTGTCCCCATGCCATGTCTCCCAGTCTCCCCATGCCTCCCCATTGTCCCCATGTCTCTCATTGTTTCCCCAGTGTCCCCATGTCTCTCAGGGTTTCCCTCATTGTCCCCAATGTCTCTGTGTCTCCCAGAATCCTCAAGTGTCCCTGTGCCTCCCATGATCCCCCATGTCTCCCGGCGTCCCCATGCCTCCCAGAGTCCCCATGTCTCCCAGAGTCCCCATGTCTCTCAGGATTTCCCTAGTGTCCCCATGCCTCACAGTGTCCCATAGTGTCTCTTAGTCCTTTTGTCTCAATGGTGTCCCATGTCTCCCAGTGTACTCAAGTATCTCAGTGTCCTCATGTCTCCCTTAGTGTCTCAGTTCCCCCTAGTGCCCCATGTCTTCCAGTGTCCACTAGTATCCCCATGTCTCACAGTGTCCCCATGCCTCCCCTAGTATCTGTGTCCCCTAGTTTCCCCATGTTTCCCTAGTGTCTCAGTGTCTTCTCCTTCCTCATGTCTCCCAGTGTCTCAGTGGTGCCCCCATGTCTCCCAGGGGTGTCCCCATGTCTCCCATAGTGTCCCCCTGTCTCTCAGGGTTTCCCCAGTGTCCCCATGTCTCTCAGGGTTTCCCCAGTGTCGTCATGCCTCTGTGCCTCCCAGGATACCCCAGTGCCCCCATGTCTCTCAGGGATCCCCCCAGTGTCCCCATGTTTCTGTGTGCCCCAGTATCTCAATGTCTCTGTGTGTCCCAGTGTCCCCATGTCTCTCAGGGATCTCCCAGTGTCCCCATGTCTGTGTGTCCCCTATTGTTCCCATGTCTCTGTGTCTCCCAGGATCCCCCAGTGTCCCCATATCTCTGTGTCTCCCAGGATCCTCCAGTGTCCCTGTGCCTCTCAGGATCCCCCAGTGTCCCCATGTCTCTCAGGGATCCCCCAGTGTCTCTGTGTCTCTGTATGCCCCAGTGTCCCCATGTCTCTGTGTGCCCCAGTGTCCCCATGTCTCTGGGTGCCCTAGTCTCCCCATGTCTCTCAGGGTTTCTCCAGTGTCCCCATGTCTCTCAGGGGTTCCCTATTGTCCCCATGCCTCGTTGTCTCCCAGGACCCCCCATTGTCCCCATGTCTCTGTGTCTCCCAGGATCCTCCAGTGTCCCTGTGCCTCCCATGACCCCCCCATGTCTCTCAGGGATACCCCAGTGTCCTCATGTCTCTGTGTGCCCCAGTATCTCAATGTCTCTGTGTGCCCCAGTGTCCCCATGTCTCTCAGGGATCCCCTAGTGTCTCCATGTCTCTCAGGGATCCCCTAGTGTCCCCATGTATCTGTGTGCCCCAGTGTCCCAATGTCTCTGTGTGCCCCAGTGTCCCCATGTATATGTGTTCCCCAGTGGCCCCATGTGTCTGTGTTCCCCAGAGGCCCCATGTATATGTGTCCCTCAGTGGCCCCATGTCTTCCCCATGTCTCTCATTGTTTCCCCAGTGTCCCCATGTCTCTCAGGGTTTCCCTAGTGTCTCCATGCCTCGGTATCTCCCAGGATCCCTCATTGTCCCCATGTCTCTGTGTCTCTCAGGATCATCAAGTGTCCCTGTGCCTCCCATGATCCTCCATATCTCCCGGTGTCCCCATGTCTCAGGATTTCCCCAGTGTCCCCATGCCTCACAGTGTCCCATAGTGTCTCTCAGTCCTTATGTCTCAGTGGTGTCCCATGTCTCCCAGTGTACTCAAGTATCTCAGTGTCCTCATGTCTCTCTTAGTGTCTCAGTGTCCCCTAGTGCCTCATGTCTCTCAGGGATCCCCTAGTGTATCCATGTCTCTCAGGAATCCCCCAGTGTCCCCATGTATCTGTGTCCCCCAGTGTCCCCATGTCTCTGTGTGTCCCAGTGTCCCCATGTCTGTGTCCCCCAGTGTCCCCATGTATATGTGTTCCCCAGTGGCCCTATGTATCTGTGTTCCCCAGTGGTCCCATGTATCTGTGTCCCCCAGTGGCCCCATGTCTCTGTGTCCCCCAGTGGTCCCATGTATCTGTGTCCCCCAGTGGCCCCATGTCTCTGTGTCCCCCAGTGGCCCCATGTCTCTGTGTCCCCAGTGGCCCCATGGGCTCTGTGTCCCCCAGTGGCCCCATGTCTCTGTTTGCCCATGTCTCTGTTTCACAGGATTCCCCTGTGTCTCTGTGTGCCCCAGTGTCCCCATGTCTATGTATCTCTCTGGATCCCCTTGTGTCCCCATGTCTCTGTGTCCCACAGTGTCCCCATGTCTCTGTGTTTATCATGATCCTCCTGTGTCCCCATGTTTCTGTGTTTCCCATGATCCCCCTGTGTCCTTAGTGTCTCAGTGTCCCCAAGCATCCACATGTCTCACAGTGTCCCCACGCCTCCCCTATGTAACAGATCCCCCTGTTTTGCATTGGATCTGCAATCTATGTTGTATCAGCCACCTACCATGTTACCTGGGAACCTCTACCCTTTGTTTTATTCTATGATGTCCCATCAACCACCTTGCCTTGCACTTAAAGACAAAAACTGTTTCTGGCCCTTTAATTGTGTTATGCAAAGAATGGGTACGTTTGATATGGCACTTCGAATACAGCCGAAGTGCCGAAGTAGTCGAAGTGGCCGCCATTAGACAATTTTATGGTTCATAAAAATATAAGTTTTATTACTGTGTGACACAAAATCATAAAGCTATAAAAATGTATAAAAATGTATACGTTTTAGCTTGGAGATAATTGAGGAGATACAGTAAGAAACTCAATTATCTCCCAAGCAGAGGGGAGGGAATATGTGGGATGTAACCGTTATCTGGTTGGTGAATGCCTAATTGCCTGTGGGTGTCTCCCTTGCAGGGGAGCACTGCATAAAAGCAGAGTACCTGCCATTAAACATCAGTTCTACTTCACCCTCAATCTAGAGTCCTGTCTCTTATTGGGGGTAACCGCTATACAGCTATTCACACTAGCTGTTGTAAGAGCTTCTTCACTTGGAATACGACTGGATGCTGAGAATCCTCACTGATCGGTAAAAGGACACCCTCCAGCGGTTGAAACCCCTCTGCTACACGGGGTAACCGCTACATTGGTGGCAGCGGCGGGATGGTCCTGTCTTCCCAGAGGAGGTGCTACATCTATGAAGTATGAGAGACTGAAACTGCCTACATTGAAGGATTTGCTGGAGAGCTGTGGGCGTTCAGCTAGCAACAGACCGAGACGTGAATTAATAGCTGAACTGGTCGAAATGGACCAAAACAACCTCATGGCTAACGCTAACTCCCCAAACGGAGAAGAGGACGAGATCCAGAGAATTGTGCAAAGAAGGCTGACACTCTATGGGCCAAATCCACCGACAGAAGTGGTAACCCAGCTTCTCAACGCAGCGATGGAGGAGGCAAGGGAAAAAAGAGCCTGCCATCTACAGGTACTGACCGCACCGAGACCAGAGAGCCCAACAGTACTACCGATGGGAACCCTCAGTGAGCGGAAAAAGGTACCATTTGCTGCTATTAAAGCATACCAAGAGACTGATGGAGAGATAGATGGATATTTGGCCGATTTCAAAAGGCAATGTGCGCTACACCATGTGCCGCCTGAGGAATGGGCTACAATTTTGTCGGGCAAACTGCCGGGAAAAGCCAACGTAGCTTTTTGTGCCATTCCAACCGAGGATGTTAAAAACTATGCTATAGTAAAGGAAGCGCTACTGTTCCGGTATGCTGTAACCCCCGAAGCATACCGGCGACGGTTTAGGGAATCTAAACGGAAAGGAGGAGATTCCTACTCAGAGTGGGCCTGTACGTTACTAAGGATCACATCTCATTGGGTACAGGGTTGCCAAGCCATTAATGGAGAAGAAGTTTTGCAACTGTTCCTACTCAAACATTTTATACTAACACTTCAATCTGGCCTGAAAGAATGGGTCCAGGATCGGCGGCCACTCACCCTACAGGACGCAGCACATCTAGCAGATGAGTATACTGATACCCGACCACCAGAACCTACCATGTTACTTCCACGTCCTGAGCTGACCGTGACAAAACCACCCCCTAGGACGGAGTTCCATGCTCCGGTCCCTCCAGGCCCAGCCCGCTACTCTGGGCCCCCCAGGTTCCAGTCCAACCAGTCCCAAGTACGGAGCCATGGATGCCCCCAATCTGTGAGTTTCCGTGTGTATTGGTTAGTCTGTGATTGTATGGATCAGTCCCTGAGTGTGTATGTCTGTATGGGTCACTCTGTGTGTATATGGGTCAGTCTGTGTGTGTGTGTGTGTGTGAGTACAGGTCAGTCTGTGTGAGTATGTGGTTATGGGTCAGTCTGTGTTTATATGGGTCAGACTGTGAGCGTGTATGTGGTTATGGGTCAGTGTGTGCATGGGTCAGTCTGTGTGTGTATTTGAGAGTGTGTGTGGGTCATAAGGGTTTAAAATAGTAAACTAATTAAAGAAATAAAGAACAATTCTACGGATGTCAATAATACATCCATATTGCATCCATATTGCTCCATATTACCTCCATATGCCCCTGCCTGCCATCCAGCAGGTTTTGCACGTCTACTAAACATTAAAAACTGACTACCCAATGGCTGCCCAGTCACTTTTAAAGGCACCATCCATTAAATAGACACTATAGTCAGCAGAACAACTACAGCTTAATGTAGTTGTTCTGGTGAGTATAATCATTATATGCAGGCATTTTCATGAAAACAGTGCCTTTTCTTTGAAAAAAGGCATTCTTTTCTGGCCACTGGACGTGCTTCCTGGCTCAGTGCTGCACAGTAGGCAGTAGTGCCGCTCAGCGTTTCCATGCTCTGCATGACAATGCTGAATTTTCCTCATAGAGATGCATTGATTCAATGCAGCTCTATGAGGAGGTACTGATTGGACAAAACTGTGTTTGGCCCCGCCCCCTTGCCGAATTTAGCCAATCCAATGCTTTCCCCATGGGAAATCATAGGATTGGCCCAAAATCAGCAATTCTGATTATGTCACCAAGGGGGCGAACCCACGCAGCGCTGGAAATGAGGTGAATTTTATTAACTTTGAAGGGCAAGCCACCTAAATAGTGGGTTTTGCACTATAGGGTCAGGAATACATGTTTGTGTTCCTGAACATAAAAAGTGTTTTTTTAAGCAAAGTGGTTTAACTCTTAAATGGCAGAAAAATGAGCAGTGAGACTTTAGGGAAATGATCTATACACCAAAACTGCTTCATTAAGCTAATGCTGTTTTGGTTACTATAGTTTCCCTTCGTCCCTTTATGGACTGATTTATGGACTAATTTACACTATTACAATATGACTCATCCAATATAAAACCAAATATACATATGGTAGAGTTCGCTCTGAGCATTTTGAGAAGATAAGTCTAAATATGCAGAATTACCGATAATATTGATAATAATAGAACCTAATTGGTTCTCATTGTCTGCATAAAGGATGGTTTTAAATATCAAAAATCACACCACACCACAATTTACTCAAATCTAATGCTTATGTTTTTTTTATTTTTTTAATAAAGCTTCCAAAATTTGAATGTGCATTAGATTTAATGGCACATAACATTTTCCGGCAAATTGCATTCCGAAGAATTTCATTCCGGCAAATTCACGCATTCAAATTAAAACTTGTGAATTCAAACAGGTGAATTCACACAGGCAAATTCATACAGGCCAATTTCAATCCTGTGAATTAACACAGGCAAATTTTGTTACTGAAAGAGGGCTTGAACGACCACTATACACCCTCAAAAGCATTTCAGCTTGGTTTAACATCAGTTTCTAAAAGTACTGATTTCTATGAGAAATCTGCACTTTTATAAATTTGCTAAGCATACGTTAAACCTTTAGTAGTATGTGTGGAACTGCACTCACACCCATAAATCTGAGCCAAGGTGCTTGCTGAACCATAATCAAACACCAGATTTCCAAAAATTATTAAAGTAATAGAGGTCCAGGCACTCCTTGGTTCAAGACAGGTACTTTCAGGGGCGGACTGACAGTGTCCTGGGCCCCCGGGCAAAATTAGAACCTGGGCCCCCTGCAGATATAGATATATATATATAGAGAGTGATTTAATACAATATTAAACAAAAATCTGGACACTTGTCAAGCCATAAGAATTGCTTTTCCCACAGAAATCACAAATCTGCAGTGATGTTACTACTGCAAAGGATTCCGGGTGGGCAAAAGCAAGACTTATGGCTTGACTGGTGTGCAGATTTTTGTTTAATATTGTATTAAATATCTCTCCCCCTATAGTCTCCCTTTAAGTAGATAAAAAATATACCACAGTCAAAACTGGGGGTAGGTGGAGGGGGGGCTGTAGTGGGTGCAGGGGACATGGGGGTGGCAGTGGGATAAAAGCTGAAGTGGGTACTGGGGGCATAGGAACATAGGTTATTGGGGCTGCAGTGGGGGCAGAGGCTGTGTTTGGTATAGAGGCTATAGTGCGGGCAGGCCGTAATAGGGGCTATAGTGGGGGTAAGAGGAAATAAGGGCTATAGTGGAGGTAAGGGGAAATATGTTCTATAGTGGGGGCAAGGGGAAATACGGGCTATAGTGGGGATAAGGGGAAATAGGGGCTATAATGGGGATAGGGACTGAGGCTGTTGCTGGGGATAGGGGCTATAGTGGGTGCAGACAGCAATAGAGGCAGTAGTTGGTGCAAGGGAAAAGGGCAGTAACGGGCATCGGGCTGTAGTGGGTAGGGGGATATAGGGGCTACTGGAGGAAGAGGAATATAGGGGCTGTAGTGGGTAGTGGGGTTGTAGTGGGTAGGGGGATATAGGGGCTGCTGATGGTAAAAGGACATAGGGGCTGTTGTGTGTGTAGGGGGATATAGGGGCTGTAGTGTGTGTAGGGGGAAGTAGGTGCTCCTGTGGGTAGAGGAATATAGGGGCTGTAGTGGGTATAAGGTAGAGGGGCTGTAGTGAGTAGGGGGATACATGATCTGCTGGGGGTAGAGGGGCTGTAGTGGGTGGGGACTATAGGTGCTTCTGGGGGGTAAAGGGATATGGGGCTGTAGTGGGTAGGGGTATATAGGGTCTGCTGGGGGTAGAGGGATAGAGGGGCTGTAGTGGGTAGGGGGATATAGGGGCTGTAGTGGGTGGAAGGTATAGGGGGTCCTGCTGGGGGTAGAGGGGCTGTAGTGGGTAAGGGGATATAGGGGCTACTGGGGTATAGGAATATAGAGGCTGTAGTGGGTAGAGGGGCTGCTGTGGGTAGGGGTATATAGGGGCTACTGGGGTATAGAAATTTAGGGGCTGTAGTGGGTAGGGAAAATATGGACTGCTGTGGGTAAAGGGATATAGGGGCTGCTGTGGGTAGTGGTTAGGGGGATATAGGGGCTGCTGTGGGTAAAGGGATATATGGACTGTAGTGGGTAGAAGGTATAGGGGCTTGCTGTTGGTTGAGGGGCTGTAGTGGGCAGGGGGATATAGAGGCTGTAGTGGGTAGGGGGATATAGAGGCTGCTGTGTGTAGAGGGGCTGTAGTTGGTAGGGGGATATAGGGGCTGCTGGAGGTAAAGGGATTTAGGGACTGTACTGGGTAGGAGGTATAGGGGCTGCTGGGGGTAGAGGGGCTGTAGTGGGTAGGGGGATATAGGGGCTGCTGGGGGTAGAGGGGCTGTAGTAGGCTGCTGGGGGTAGAGGGGCTGTAGTGGGTAGAGGGGATGTAGTTGGTAGGGGGATATAGGGGCTGTACTGTGTAGGATGTACAGGGGCTGCTGCAGGTAAAGGGATATAGGGTCTGTACTTAGTAGGAGGTATAGGGGCTGCTGGGGGTGGAGGGGCTGAAGTGGGTAGGGGGATATAGGGGCTTCTGGGGGAAGAGGAATATAGGGGCTGTAGTGGGTAGGGGATATAGGGGCTGCTGGGGATAGAGGGGCTGTAATGGGTAGGGGGATATAGGGGCTGCTGGGGATAGAGGGGCTGTAGTAGGCTGCTGGGGGTAGAGGGGCTGTAGTTGGTAGGGGGATATAGGGGCTGTACTGGGTAGGATGTATAGGGGCTGCTGGGGGTAAAGGGATATATGGGCTGTACTTAGTAGGAGGTATAGGGGCTGCTGGGGGTGGAGGGGCTGAAGTGGGTAGGGGGATATAGGGGCTTCTGGGGGAAGAGGAATATAGGGGCTGTAGTGGGTAGGAGAATATAGGGGCTGCTGGGGATAGAGGGGCTGTAGTGGGTAGGGGGACATAGGGGCTGCTGGGGATAGAGGGGTTGTAGTAGGCTGCTGGGGGTAGAGGGGCTGTAGTTGGTAGGGGGATATAGGGGCTGCTGGGGTTAAAGGGAAATAGGGGCTGCTGTGGGTAAAGGGATATAGAGGCTGTACGTGGGATGGCTTCCTAGTGCAAGGAGAAGCAGCTCAGAGACACTGGTAACGTTTGGAGTTACAAATTGAGGGCAACGCTAGCACTCGTGCAGCAGCCCTGGGAGCAGAGGTATCAGAGACTTGGAGCAGACAGGTATGGAAGGCTCTGGCTCTGAAGATGATTGGCTGGCCGAGGTGAGGCAGCAAGTGGCCCAGTATGGGGATGTACCAATGGAGATAAGCCGTGTGATCTAGAAACCAGGTCACAGCCGAGCGAAACACAAGGCTGGACCGAGAATTCCGGCTGGCGAAAGAGAGAGAGTATGCTCAGGGGAAGGAGTGTCACAGCAGCCGAGTAGAGGCTGCATCCGAGGAGGTTAGCCGTCTTCCCCTGAGGTGGCCGGAGGAACCCGAAGTAGGGGTCCTCATAGACTGGTCCTGTGAGGAACCACAACAGGCAGGTGGAGATGGGACTGAGGTCTCTCCACCGGGCCCACTGGGATGCTGGGCAGCCGGCCCAGATCCCCAGCAGCAGACAGAGTTGCGAGGTGCGGAAGAGACCTCGCAGAGAGACCTCACAGACTGGTCCTGGGAAGACCCACAGATGGCAGGTGGAGATGGGACGGCGGTCTCTCTACCGGCCCTACAGGGATGCTGGGCAGCAGGCCCAGACCCCCAGCGGCAGTGTGAAGTGCAGGGAGTGGAGAGCATTGTCTCCCCTCCCCAGCAGCAGTGTACCTTGCAGGTAGAGGAGAGTAGCGTCCTTCCTCCCCAGCGGCAGGGTGAGCTACAGGGATGCTGGGCGGTCAGCCCAGATCCTTAGCGGCAGTGTGATTTGCAGGGAATAGAGAGCAGTGTCTCCTTTCCCCAGCGGCAGTCTGAAATGCAGGGAGTGTAGAGCGGCTGAAAGTGTGTAAGGGAGAGGAGCTTGTTACCCCCTCTCCCCAGCGGCAGCTTAGCCCACCAAGGAGAGACACTAAGTTCCCCACCAGCGCAGATGGGACCATGGTCTCTGCGCCCAAGCTACAGGGAGTACGGACAGTCGGTCCTGCTCCCCAGCGTCAGAGTCGTCTACTGGGAGGGGAGAACCTTGTCCCCCCTCCCCAGCGGCAGCCTAGCCCACCAAGGGAAGATGATAAGCCACACACCGGTGCAGATGGGACCATGGTCTCTGTGCCCAAACCACAGGGGATAGGAACGGTTGGTCCTGTCCCCCTGCAGCAGGGCTGTTTATCCAAAGGGGAGACAGCCTGTTTTCCCCTTCAGCAGCAACACCAGGTCCAGAGGGAGGAGCCTACTAACCCTTCTCCTCAGCTGAGCCCCAACCAGGCTACTCCCGTGGTAGCGCTGGCACCAGGGCAGAGTACCGCTGGTCTCTGCCCACGCAGCAACCCACCGATCCGGAGGGCTAGTACTCCCCAGACCGGTGGTGGAGCCCCTGGACATGGACAAGCTACCCACTATCCCAGGTACAGTAACTTTTCATTGTGGGTGGGCTGCACCACTGACTATGTTTTGTGGGTGAGTTGCTGGACTAACCAAGGCACTGACCGACAGGAGGCCAGATACCTTGTTAGTCTTTTTGGGAAAGGGGAGAAATGTGGCGGAACCAACCTCACCACTGGGCATTGGATAAGCCTGTTTGCCCGCTTCCTGCCTGCTGACAATGGCCCCTGGGAGATTTGACCCTTTAAATACAGGATTTGGGCATGTTGTATTGTATTATGCTGCTACTGGCCCTTTAAGAACCATCTGGGGACATACTGTGGAGTTACTGGGTGGCCATAATTTCATGTATCAGAGGCACATGGTGAGAACAATGGATGGCGGCCATTTTTAATCACAGACACTGTTGTGACTTTTCTACATGGTGCCATCTCGCCGGTATTTGGTGCACAAAGACATTGTGCAGTAGTTTTAAACTATACAACAGGGGACACATTATACAGTAATTATTTTTTATATAATCTGTATATGTTCTGCGGAATCTGCATTAAACTGTATCTTCCAAACTACAGAACGGATCTGGGTGAATTTTGGATATGTGGTTCACCCAGATCCCCCGGTTCTGAGGATATACTTGGGGTTATTGCATGTTTTGGGGTCCCTGTGATATGTTTTATAAAACTGTATTTCTCTGTCTGTGATAATTATATTACCCATTGTGTTCAGTAATCATATCACAGGCAGAGGGGAGGATTTTGTGAGGGAGTGTATGTGTGCATTGTACATATTGATTGGTTGTTCTGTAAAACCCTGTGGGCAGTACTATGTTTGTGGATTGGGAATAAAAGAGGCTGCATGTGCCAGTACAGTCAGTTCCGCTTGACCTCAAAACGAAGTGTTGTCTCGTTATTGGGGGAATTGGATTGTATGCTGATTGCCAGGAGTGTAAGCTGATTGTATGCTTTTCCTGTTCAGCTGGTTACAGCATTCATATGCTTGAGAGCATTCGTTTGCTTCTCCGGTTCGGAGCATCCTTCAACTGAGGTACCCAGTCGGGGTGCCCGTTGATCTGTTACAGAGCAGATCAATATGCCATCCATCTGCAACATCAAGTAACATTTATTTATTTATTTTAACACTAATCAGTGATATCCGGGGGCCTGGAGTAAGTATTCCTTTAAAATCAGCCTGACGCAGGTTTATCTTATTTAAGCCCTGGTAATGACATCTAGCTATTAAATATTCTAAATTATGCTATAAATGCTTAAGGTGTCAGTAAGACTCACGCCTGTTATTTGCCTGGCAGTTTACAGGAGGATTTTGGATTGAAGGCTTATTCGGCTACAGGAAGGGCATGTAAGCTTTGGCCGGTTTCCATGCCAACGGTGTGCTGCAGCGATAATCACTTACAAGCAGAGAGTATATGACTGTCTTTCATATTAAGCTATTCTTTCTTCCATGATATGAGATCACTTACATACAGTTATTGCTTTGTTACTTCTGTTGATTTAGATTTTTTTTTCTATAAACTAGGGGATTATTTACTAAACATCCATGTTTTAAACAGGATTTCATTTCTATACATCCTATTAACTGCATCATTTTGTTATTTAATTTCCCTGGCAGTTATCCCGAGTGCGGTTTGGGGTTAATTTTGAGCACCAAAAGCGATAACCACGAGCCACGCTCGGGATTACACTGTAGTATCACTTACCTTGTCCCTACGAGCCCCTGGTGTAAAGAAATACACACAATACATTGTAAAAACAATGTACCGCTTTAACATTAAAAAATACTGACCTAATCAGACCGCCAGGGAGGTTAATAAAATATATTTTAGACAATTTTGTGTGTTAGATCTCAATGCATTTGCTTTGACGATATCATTATTTTTTTATTTATTTAACTTTTCATCCATTAAATAATTAATGAATTAATAGACTAATGCTTAAAAGATAGAAACGATAGGTATGCTAATCGTTCCAATTTAATGCAATACATCTGTCATGGCTGACCTTTGAATCTTAGATGTTTCCAAATGATATTTCCCATGATTCTCAGTCACCCTTAAAAGGACACTAGCTTTAGCTAATAAAGCAATGTTTGTGTGTACATCATGCAGTCTCACTGTTCAATTCTCTGCCATTTAGGAGTTAAATCACTTTAAATCACATCTCCCCTGATTGTGACTCACACAGCTTGCATATAAAAAGGGTTAGAATTTCAATCAGATGTTAGCTTACTTCAGATGTTTTTATATTCTGTACTGTAAATTGAAATTAATCACACACAGAGGCTCCTGCAAGTTCTAGCAAATTATTAACAGAGCAGGATTTAAGAAATTCTAAATTAAATAGAATTTGCAAAAAAAGGAAATTTTAAACTTTGGATGACCCTTCACAGGAAGGCAGTATAAGTCAATTGCAAAGAGGTGTGACTAGGATGCATAAACAAAGTGATTTAACTTCTAAATGGCAGAGGATTGAGCAGTGAGACTGCTGGGGGACGTTCTATACACCAAAACTGCTTAATTAAGCTGAAGTTATTTTGGTGACTATAGTGTCCCTTCTGTTCTGGGGTGCCAAGAATAGTCGTCTCATAGTTCTCACTTTATTATAGGATTTAAGTGAAAAATACAACTCAGTAAAATGTTTTTACTGAAAGGGATAGCAGCTCCATTTATATGTCTGATTCCACTGAAAACACAATATAGGCAGATTTGCATATTATTATATAAGGTGATTGTAGCACCATTTCTATTATATACTTCAGTAAAAATACATTATAAATAAGGATAGCACACTTTTACATCATTTGACCACGTAAACATATGTAACTTTAAAATCCAAACAGAGACTTACATGGAAAACGAAAAAATAAAATAAAAAATTGTGACAAGGTGGCTTCTTCATTTTACATTAACAAGCGGATGCCCAGTTGCTAGTTTTAAATGTTTAGTAGATATACTCCCACCTGCCGTATGACAGGAGGGAGCATAGTGACGTTTTAAACATCCCTTATAGTATTATGGGGTATCCGATAGGCTTTTTTAATTCTATTTCTTTTAACTTTTTAATGGCAAGTGCTGGTCAACCACTAGTAGCACCGCGGATTATATAACTATTTGCCGCTGGCTGCTAGCACTGCCACTGGGCAACTAGTACTTAACCCCTTCCCGACCTTGGACGTACCAGGTACGTCCGACAGAAAATGGAAGCTAACGACCTCGGACGGACCTGGTACGTCTGATAGTAAATCCCCACTTATCTGAATGCTGGTGATCCCCTGCTGGCGATCCTGCAGGCAGACCCCAGCAATCCTCCTGCAGCAGCTCCGGCCACCCCAGCCCTCCAGGGCCATAGGATTACCATGATCACCACCGCAATGGGAGTCTATGGAGCTGCCAGCAGGGGGACTGTCCGGCTGCTATAAAGTGAGAAAACATACTTTTTTGAGATATATACACATATATCTCAAAATACACTTATAATGAAATCATATATATGCATTATATATGTATAATATATTATAAAATGCTTTAATTATAATATATTATACATGTATAGGAAATAAAAGTGTGTGTGTATGTATGTATGTATGTATGTATGTATGTATGTATGTATATGTGTGTATGTGTGTATATATATATATATATATATATATATATATTTATATATATATACAAAAATTGCAAAAGATAGTACTCCAAGGACTTATATAACATTTTACTTTTATTTACCTTCAATAAAAAACTCAGTCAACGTTTCAGCTTGATCCCCTCAAGCTTTCATCAGGACCTACAATTTTTGTATTTTTGGCTGACAAGCACCGGGCATTACCTTTATTTGTTATTGGTGGAGTACAAGATTTTTTTCATTTTTTAATATATATATATATATATATATATATACAGATACACACATACGTATTATATACACACGTATTATTTATGTGTGTGTGTATCTATAAAGGAAATTTTATTCCTACTTACCTTAATTTTCTTTTCCTGGTCATTGGCCATGGCAGCACAACAATGGGTAGCTCCTCCCTATCCCTAATTAGACAGGAACCTAATTAAAACAGAAGAAATAAGTAACCCCTCCTACCCCTCCCACCCTCAGTCTTGTTTCCAGGAACATCCCTGGGTTGGATCTTTTTTGCTGCCATGGCCTATGACCAGGAAAAGAAAATTACGGTAAGTAGGAATACATTTTCCCTTTTCCAGCACAACAATGGGTAATACCCAAGCAATAACCAAGGGAGGGAAGAAATACACAAGACTTCCAAATTATGAATGTAAAGTGAAAACACACACACCTCATAAGGACATTGGAAATTAAAAACTGATTACCCACTATTGCCTCATTACCACATTGACCTATTTGAATGTACCAAAGAAAATGTCAAAAAAAAAAGTATTGGTTGAGGACCAAGCAGGCATTTAACCTGTAAGTTCCAGGGGAACTTGGCCACTGATGCTCAAGAGGGAGAAACGGCTCTAGTGGAGAGCTAACAGACCTTCAGGTGCTGTAAACCCTAGGACTTAGTATCATATTTTACATTTTTTTTATAGTAAATTATAGGATATGATGATAATAATGGTATCTTTAGAGATACATAAATGAGAAAAGGAAAGTAAAACAAGGATTAGTTAGATTAAAAACAAAAGGAAGGTATGTAGAAGAGGATGAATCTCTAGCTGACTGCCTCAATTAATATTTTTGTTCAGTATTTACAGATGAAAATGAAGGGGCCTCAGTTAGGAAAAAGGAAAAATTAGTCATTCTTTACAACGTGAGTTTACAGAGGAAGAGGTTCTATTTCAACTGTCAAAAGTAAAGACAACTAAGTCAATGTGACCTGATGGAATGCACCCAAAGTTATTAAAAGAGCTTAGTGGTGTACTAGCAAAACTATTAACAGATTTATTTAAAGGAACACTATAGTCACCTAAATTATGTTAGCTAAATAAAGCAGTTTTAGTGTATAGATCATTCCCCTGCAATTTCACTGCTCAATTCACTGTCATTTAGGAGTTAAATCACTTTGTTTCTGTTTATGCAGTCCTAGCCACACCTCCCCTGGCAATGATTGACAGAGCCTGCAGGAAAAAAATAACTGGTTTCACTTTCAAACAGATGTAATTTATCTTAAACAATTGTATCTCAATCTCTAAATTGAACTTTAATCACATACAGGAGGCTTTTGCAGGGTCTAGCAAGCTATTAACATAGCAGGGGTTAAGAAAATCTTAATTAAACAGAACTTGCAATAAAGAAAGCCTAAATATGGCTCTCTTTACAGGAAGTGTTTATGGAAGGCTGTGCAAGTCACATGCAGGGAGGTGTGACTAGGGTTCATAAACAAAGGGATTTAACTCCTAAATGACAGAGGATTGAGCAGTGAGGCTGCAGGGGCATGTTTTATACACCAAAACTGCTTCATTAAGCTAAAGTTGTTCAGGTGACTATAGTGTCCCTTTAACCAATCTTTGTTAACAGGAGTAGTCCCAGAAGATTGGAAGTTAGCGAATGTTGTGCCCATTCACAAAAAAAGGTAGTAGGGAGGAGTCGGGCAACTATAGGCCAGTAAGCCTTACTTCAGTAGTGGGGAAAGTAATGGAAACCATGTTAAAGGATCGGATTGTTGAACATCTAAAAACACATGGATTTCAAGATCAGAAACAACATGGGTTTACTTCAGGGAGATCATGCCAAACTAATCTTATGGATTTTTTTGATTGGGTAACTAAAATAATAGATCAGGGTGGTGCAGTAGACATTGCTTACCTAGATTTCAGTAAGGCTTTTGACACTGTTGCACATATAAGGCTTATCAATAAACTGCAATCTTTAAGTTTGGGTTCCAATATTGTTGAATGGGTAAGGCAGTGGCTGAGTGACAGGCAACAGAGGGTTGTAGTCAATGGAGTATATTCGAAGCTTGGGCTTGTCACCAGTGGGGTACCTCAGGGATCTGTACTTGGACCCATTCTCTTTAATATTTTTATTAGTGATATTGCAGAAGGTCTTGATGGTAAGGTGTGTCTTTTTGCTTATGATACTAAGATATGTAACAGGGTTGATGTTCCAGGAGGGATAAGCCATATGGCAAATGATTTAGGTAAACTAGAAAAATGGTCAGAGTGGCAACTGACATTTAATGTGGATAATGCATCTTGGACGTAAAAACCCAAGGGCAGAGTACAGAATATTTGATAGAGTCCTAACCTCAACATCTGAGGAAAGGGATTTAGGGGTGATTATTTCTGATGACTTAAAGGTAGGCAGACAATGTAATTGAGCAGCAGGAAATGCTAGCAGAATGCTTGGTTCTGTAGGGCGAGGTATTAGCAGTAAAAAGAGGGAAGTGCTCATGCCATTGTCCAGAACACTGGTAAGACCTCACTTGGAGTATTGTACGCAGTACTGGAGACCGTAGCTCCAGAAGGATATTGATACTTTAGAGAGAGTTCAGAGAAGGGCTACTAAACTGGTTCATGGATTGGAGGATAAAACTTACAAGGAAAAGTTAAAGGAACTTAATATGTATAGCTTGGAGGAAAGACGAGACAGGGGGGATATGATAGAAACATTTAAATACATAAAGGGAATCAACACAGTAAAGGAGGAGACTATATTTAAAAGAAGAAAAACTACAACAACAAGAGGACATAGTCTTAAATTAGAGGGGCAAAGGTTTAAAAATAATATCCGGAAGTATTACTTTACTGAGAGGGTAGTGGATGCATGAAATAGGCTTCCAGCTGAAGTGGTAAGAGGTTAACACAGTAAAGGAGTTTATGCATGCGTGGTATATGCATAAGGCTATTCTAACTATAAGATAAGGCCAGGGACTAATGAAAGTATTTAAAACAAATTGGGCAGACTAGATGGGCCGAATGGTTCTTATCTGCCGTCACATTATATGTTTCTATGTTTCTAAATACCATTTAGTGGCGAGAAAAACTGTATATAATATGTGTGGGTACAGTAAATGAGTAAGAGGAAAATGACTGCTAAAAACAAACACCACAGAAATGTAAAAACAGCCCTGGTCCTTAACGGTAAAAAAAAATTGAAAAGCGGTCTGGTCACTAAGGGGTTAAAGTTATGATTCACTTGCAAAATCCAAGTGAACAATCATTTGTGAATGTGCTTCCTATCGGATGCATTCGGTTCTGAATTTTAGTAAAACCAGTGCTTTGTAAATATTCTGATTCTTATACTATGTATAGGATTCGGATGCAAAAGCACTGATTTTAACCCAGAAACCAAATACATCCGGGTGATTGCTGCAGATTGACTCAGGCTGACCGAATTCCGACCTTATTTGGCTTTAGTAGATATGAGAATTGCCATTGTGATCAGAATTTGCTCATTTCAACGGATATTGACCATCTGGTGTTTAGTGAATAACCCTGTTAGTATTTAGGCACTAACACAACTATAATAACTAAACAGCCACTAACAAAACTTTAATTATTAGTAGGGTTTTAGTTCATATGCTTGTAATGTGTTGTATGTAAGTTTGTAATTTTGCAATGGTAATACATGTTTTGCAGTGTTCCACATCATAAATTTACCTAATTTGACTCGCTTCCCTCATATTAACAAAATGGACTTCCAGCACTGCTAGCTCAGCCTGAACTGAACCGCTGCAAGTCACAATTTATGTCAGATTGTGTGTGTGATTTCTATTATTTTGTATATAATTTGTGGCCTCCCGATGTACTATCACTGAACAGGGGCTCGGTCGGGTGCCATACATGTTTTTTGAGAGTATGTCTACTAAGCAGTTGATTTTGTTAGGGAGTATTCCATTAATACTGGTAATACATGTAGCTATTATAAAAGCTGCACATCTGGGTAAGATTTTAAAGGACCACTCTAGGCACCCAGACCACTTCAGCTTAATGAAGTGGTCTGGGTGCCAGGTCCAGCTAGGGTTAACTAATTTTTTTATAAACATAGCAGTTTCAGAGAAACTGCTATGTTTATCAATTAGTTAAGCCTTCCCCTATTTCCTCTAGTGGCTGTCTCACTGACAGCCGCTAGAGGCGCTTGCGTGATTCTCACTGTGAAAATCACAGTGAGAGCACGCAAGCGTCCATAGGAAAGCATTATGAATGCTTTCCTATGTGACCGGCTGAATGCGCGCGCAGCTCTTGCCGCGCGTGCGCATTCAGCCGACGGGGAGGAACGGAGGCGGAGAGGAGGAGGAGAGCTCCCCGCCCAGCACTGGAAAAAGGTAAGTTTTAACCCTTTTCCCCTTTCCAGAGCCGGGCAGGAGGGGGTCCCTGAGGGTGGGGGCACCCTCAGAGCACTCTAGAACCAGGAAAACGAGTATGCTTTCCTGGCACTAGAGTGGTCCTTTAATCATTGCACGGACTTTGATCAAGATATAGGTGCAGGGATTGGCAACCTTTAGCACTCCAGATGTTGTGGACTACATCCCCCATAATGCTCTTACACACATAATGCTGGCACAGCATCATGGGAGGTGTAGTCCAAAACATCTGGAGTGCCGAAGGTTGCCTATGCCTGTATAATAGGGAATATTCTGTATATGTGTAACAGGGGCATATAGATAAATACCATTCTGTGAACATCAGAATGGCTCCTTTATAAGAAAAAGATTAGCAAAATTCAAACAGTGACAGTAGCTCACTTGTGGTAATTGATCCACTAATAGTTTTATCAATGCAAGTCTGGAATTTTAATTAATTCTACCATTTCTATTTCATATATATTACATATGTTGAACTTGGACATATAGGAAAACATGCTAAAAACTACATTCAATTATGATATGCTGTCAACTCATTCTTCTTTATAACAAAAATACATTTCCTGTTGTGTTAACTTCACTTTAAAATCAAAATAACTTGCCGGTAAATCCATAATTAAATCGTCATGCTAATGGATTCTTAAAATGGCATTTATAAATACCTAGCCAAATGGTTTTTAAGAAAGTTCTGATAGATTTCTACTTCAGAAAGAATTTAATTGACCATTAACAATAAAAAAGTTTATAATCAATAGGACCCAAAGGGATTTCACTAATCCCTCAAATTGATTTGCTTATTGATGGCTTGTTTGAAATAACTTTTCTATTTCCCAGTACCTCCTTTGTTTTGTTTCTGTTGCTCCAGTGAACAGTGAAGGTTATTTTTTAATCGAGTAATGAATTAAAATGCACACGTATTATTTCAGTATTACTAAAGTGAGAATAACTGAGACATACCATAAAATACCTTGACGTTAATTTTTTAATTACAAATACTTTAAGATATGAAAATCTCACTGGAGATAGCTTGCTGGGCCATTTCTTTGGTATAACATTTTTCCGTGAGAACAAAAAAAATAATAAATGAAGCTCACGAATCTTCAAGGTCCAGCTCTTCCTCCCTCACAAGATGTATGAAAGACAAATGTATTCCAGTGGCGTCTCCAGGATACATACTTGGGGAGGCACGTAAGGGGCCAGGGACAAAAGTAGGGGGGCAGTTATAAAGCATGTGTATTATACGTTTTATAACTGTGTGTGTGTGTGTATATATACATACATACACAGGGCTCGACAAATTCCAGGTGCCAGGTCGCCATGGCAACTAGCCTTTTCGCCCTGGCGCCTGGCATTTGTTAGCCCTTTGCTAAGCCGCGCAGGAAACATTTAAGCTGGCATCTCTATGAGGAATTTCAGTGTCTCCATGCAGAGGGTGGATACACTAAATGGCAGTGCTGCACACTGCACCTTTAGCTGTCATATATGAGGAATGGCCATTGGAGGTATCCTTAGGCTGTAATGTAAACACTGCATTTTCTCTGAAAATACAGTGTTTACTGCAAAAAACCTGAAGGTAATGATTCTACTCACCAGAACAAATACAATAAGCTGTGGTTGTTCTGGTGACTATAGTGTCCCTTTAAAGATGTGGTGCTAGACTCCACCCCAGCATTTAGCCACACACTGATCTCTATAAACCACACCTCCTCCTAAACTGCTTAACTCTGCGAGCCTAACACGGTGTGTGTTACTTAACCTCTGACCCAATGAGATGCTACACCCAAGGCCGGATTAAGAAAATTAGTCGGGCTCTCGGTCCGTGACCGCGGGCCCGACACCAGGAGGGAGCCCGGCGGCTTGCCCTGTATCAGTCTGTCCAGCACCTCCGGTCTGCAGCTCTGCCGGGTGCAGAGCTGCAGACCGTGTGATAGAAGTCTCGCAAGCACCCAGAGCAAGCACCCAGAGCATTACCATGGCAACACTCTGGGAACTCGCAAGACTTTTATTACACGGTCTGCATCTCTGCACCCGGCGGAGCTACAGACCAGAGACCCACCGGACCACCAGGGAGAGACACTGGACCACCACTGAATTTAATGAAGGTAGGACACAGCCCCCAGACCCTGCCCCCCATGTAACCCCTTCACTACTTGCCCCCCCCCCACACACACTGTAACCCCTTCACTCCCTGCCCCTACCCCCCACTGTAACCCCTTCACTCCCTGCCCTCCTTCCCATACTCTCTGCCCCCGTAACTCCTTCACTCCCTGCCCTCCTCCCCCCACTGTAACGCCTTTACTCCCTGCCCCTCACCACTGTAGCCTTTTCTGTAGCTGCCTCCCACTGTAGCCTTTTCTCCCCCTGCCTGCCCACTGTAACCCTTTCTCCCCCTGCCTGCCCACTGTAACCCTTTCTCCCCCTGCCTGCCCACTGTAACCCTTTCTCCCCCTGCCCGCCCTCTGTAACCCTTTCTCACCTTGCCCTCACACTGTCCCCCACACTGTTACCAGCACACACACTCCCTCCCACACTGTCTCCCACACACTGTCACCCTCACCTCCGGTCTCTGCGTGTATATGTATCTGTGTGTCATTTTCTGTCCGTGTGTGTGTCAGTAAGTATCTGTGTACATGAGTGTCTGTGTATCTATGTGTGGGAAACTAGGTGTCATTGTGTGTCAGTGTGTATTGTAAGTACACCCATACATGCACACATATACTTAATACAAAAAAATGCTTACATTCAAACGCTCAAACACTGCTCACAAATATAACCCTGCAATGATGCGAAAATGGTAGATCCCCATCTGGTATAGCATTGTTGAAGCTCTCCGACAGGTGGAGATCTACCTTTTGGCCACACTTGCACTAGAGGGGGACCCAGAAAACATATTTGCACCAGGGCCCTCTCTACATTAGTTCCACCACTGGAATAATCAATGTGAGGTGCCTGGATGAAAGAGCAGGACACAGCACTTCTGATTTTGAGTCTGTGTGTAAGCAGTTGTATGTCTCTAAAACTGATTGACATGGTGTGCCAATTTTATGAATCTGACTGTTTGCCATGGTGTGCCAATTGTATGTCTCTGAAGCTGATTGCCATGATGTGCCAAGTTTATGTATCTAAAAGTGATTACCATGATATGCCAAGTTTATGCATCTAAAGCTTATTGCCATGATGTGCCAAGTTTATGTATTTATAGCTGCCACGATGTTCCAATTTTATGCCTCTAAAACTGGTTGCCATGGTGTGCCAATTGTAAGCCTCTAAAACTGATAGCCATGGTGTGCCAATTTTATGCACCTAAAGTTGTCATGATGTGCCAAGTTTATACATCTAAAACTGATTGCCACGGTGTGCCAATTGTATGCATCTAAAGCGGATTGCTATAGTGTGCCAATTTTATGCATCTAAAGCTGCCA
This sequence comes from Pelobates fuscus, assembly GCF_036172605.1. Taxonomy (NCBI): domain Eukaryota; kingdom Metazoa; phylum Chordata; class Amphibia; order Anura; family Pelobatidae; genus Pelobates; species Pelobates fuscus. The sequence goes on along the minus strand of NC_086318.1, from coordinate 341,280,591 downwards.
TAATGTTCCAATTATATGCCTGTAAAGCTGATTGCCATGGTGTGCCAATTGTATGCATCTAAAGCAGATTTTCATGGTGTGCCAATTTAATGCCTCTAAAATTTATTGCATTGGTTTGCCAATTGTATGCATCTAAAGCGGATTGCTATAGTGTGCCAATTGTATGCCTCTAAAGCTGTTTGCCATTGTGTGCCAGTTTTATGCATCTAAAAGTAATTGTCATGGTGTGCCACTAAAGCGGATTGCTATGGTGTGCCAATTGTATGCCTCTAAAGCTGATTGCCATGGTGTTCACTTTTTAAAATATGCATCAAAAGCAAGTGGGTCTTGAAAAATTACCGTTTTGAAAAGTGGGTCTCGGCCCATAAAAGTTTGGGAAGCCCTGACCTATCTTACAACGAATACCTGATCATGATTTGTTTTCAAGGCTAACAGTTCAGTTTTTTTCAGAAATGCTTTCATTCTTTTAAAGATGTGCTTGTCTGAAAGCCATAATGGGATCCAATCTATCAGATGGATTTCTTTAAACTTAAAGGACCACTCTAGGCACCCAGACCACTTCAGCTTAATGAAGTGGTCTGGATGCCAGGTCCCTCTAGGGTTAACCCATTTTTTCATAAACATAGCAGTTTCAGAGAAACTGCTATGTTTGTGAATGGGTTAAGCCTTCCCCTATTTCCTCTAGTGGCTGTCTCACAGACAGCCCCTAGAGGCGGTTGCGTGATTCTCACTGTGAAAATCACAGTGAGAGCACGCAAGCGTCCATAGGAAAGCATTATGAATGCTTTCCTATGTGACCGGCTGAATGCGCGCGCAGCTCTTGCCGCGAGTGCGCATTCAGCCGACGGGGAGGAGAAGAGGAGGATCGGAGGAGGAGAGCTCTCCGCCCACCGCTGGAAAAAGGTAAGTTTTTACCCCTTTCCCCTTTCCAGAGCCGGGCGGGAGGGGGTCCCTGAGGGTGGGGGCACCCTCAGGGCACTCTAGTGCCAGGAAAACGAGTATGTTTTCCTGGCACTAGAGTGGTCCTTTAAAGTTAAACTTTGTTTGAAGGGACACTATAGTCACCAAAACAACTACAGCTTATTGAATTTGTTCTGGTGAGTAGAATCATTACCTTCAGGCTTTTTGCTGTAAACACTGTATTTTCAGAGAAAATGCAGTGTTTACATTACAGCCTAGTGATAACTTCACTGGCCACTCCTCAGATGGCTGTTAGAGATCCTTCCTGGGTCATGGCTGCCTAAAATGCATCCAAACATTCAGTGTCTCCTCCCTCTGCATGCAGACAATGAACTTTCCTCATAGAGATTCATTGATTCAGTGCATCTCTATGAGGAGATGCTGATTGGCCAGGGCTGTGTTTGAATCATGCTGGCTCTGCCCCTGATCTGCCTATTTGTCAGTCTCAGCCAATCCTATGGGGAAGCATTGTGATTGGATCAGGCTACCACTTCTGATGATGTCAGCAGACTGCTTGTTTTTTTTTGTGAGGCAAACAGCATGCAGAGTTACAGCTTCAGGCTTGAATACAGTAAGATTTTGCTATATTTATGGAGGTATGAGGGGGCCAGGGGGGCTAGATGGTGGTTTTAACACTATAGGGTCAGGAATACATGTTTGTGTTCTTGACCCTATAGTGATCCTTTAATCTATATTACAATTGCTATTATATAATATAGTACTGCCTGCACTATGGCACCAGATGTTCCAAACTAAAGTTTGAAAATTGTTTTATGATTGGATCATATCTTTTAGATAGTGATACAGAAGAATGATGAACAATTTTCTCTTTCAAGTTGCAGCAACTAAAACACTGGTGGAGTTATTCCCTAAAACAGTAATTGTACAGAATTGACCAGGGAAATATTAAACGAAATTAGCAGAACTGGAAAAATTCTATTTGCAGTTTCCTTGTCGATTCACCAGTATTATAAGTTTAGTGAATAACCTTGCAAATTATGATTCCTCGTTTAAAAATATACATTTCTGCAATCATTCAGAGTCATTGAGAGACAGATACTGACCAATTCAGTTGCAGTAGTTGCAGTACTGCTGAAAATAGTAACATTCAAGTTTACAAAAATATCACTCACATAAAATATGTTTAAAAATGTGTTAAGAGTTCTAGTTTGTGTATATATTTGTACAATTAAGAATGTACTAACCAATCATTTATGGTGCCCCTTTAAAAAAAGTAGTAATTATGTGTTTATGCCTTTTTCTTTTTTTCTTTATTTGTTTATAGCTCTCACCGGTAGTTGCCACATTTATAGAATGCTCCCCTCTTTTGTTTATATATGTGTTAGACTCCCACGTGCTTCTCAAGCTAATGGACACTAAGTCCAGTAACAGATGTTTTCTCATTTCAAAGGTTAATGTCAATAGCAGTCAAACAGAAACTGTTTGATCAATGAGTGGACATTTTCTTGACATTATTTATATAAATGCCCTATATTTTTCTGAGAACTAGGACAAGGTCCACAGATGGTAAACACTGCTCTCAAGTGGTTCATCAAATCAATCTGGGCTTACAGTTCTTCAATAAAACGATCTGTAAAGTAAAAAAAAGAAAACTTGATTAATTGGTAAAATTCCTATTTAACTAAAACTCGATACTTATAAACTGTAAATATAATACACTCGAAAGGACCATCTTAGCCTCCAATGCTAAAAATGAAAGGAACACTTAAGCACTAGGAATACAAATCTTTGGGGGAAAACTGTGGATAAGGTTCTTAACTTAAAAATTAAAAAATTACTTAAGACTTACTCTTCCTTGGCACCTTTCCTTCTTCAGCACTATCACGGAAGAGGCATTACATTAATGCTTTCCTTTGGGGCCTTCATTGTAATAGGTTCACATCAGAGCTGCCTGCATTGACTATAGATGATGTTAGACGTCCTAATGCAAAGCTTGAGAACGTCGAAAGTCAAATAGCTGAGTTAATAACCTTATCCACAGTGTCCAATAGGGCATATTACACCGGAAAGATGTCCTCTCTCAAAAAGGTTATAGTAACAATTTAAAATATATATCTCTGCTTATCTTTAGTGATTGGGAATCTTTGAGAATAATGTTGACATTGTTTCTTTCACTGGATTAGGAAAGTAAAAAAGATGTTACATGTACATTTTCCATATAAAATAGATAGATTCAATAAAAACTCCCCAGTGTGGTCACAACCAATACTGTCCATTAAATAGTAGTTTTATTTCCACAGTTTATAGATTTAGATATAGATTAACAGTTAAGAATCAACAACTCCACTGTGACAACTTAAAAGGTACAATTGAATGTTTTTTTTGTAGTTTTTTTTGTGTGCAATGAATACATTAGACACCATAAAATAATGAAACAATAGGACTCCTTAATACGGAACTAAATAAGACCCCAACTAGCGGCATCTCTACTACAGGTGCGCACTAAGGATGGAGGTCTAGGGGTACCCAATATGATGGGCTATTACAAGGCATCGATTTTAGAGGTGGCAGTGAAATTTCATGTAATTATATGAAATTACATACCTATTATGGACACCAAAGCACGTACTTCCAAAACACCTCTCGTTACTTCCACTAACCCGTGAAACACTTCGTATATGGGATTATTTGCGTGTGAGCCAAGACTTCCACAACAAATTCTACCCTTTGGCACCACTCACCTCATTAGAACGTATTTCACCAGGGCTGTCATTCAAACAATGGCAGAAATGGGACATCACGTATATAGACGACCTCTATAAGGAAGGCAATTTGTTAACTTTCTCCCAACTCCTACGTCTTTTCCTACAGTTAAAAAGCATCATCTCTAACTGGGTATACCATGCAAGGCAATGGGCTACTACTCATAAAACAAATGCTTTCCTACTATATGACAGATGCTGAAAGGCGCCCGTGAAGCCTAGACATAATCACTAAGCTATAATACACTAATAGAAGCTAGGCTACAGAAGGAATTTCACTTGATGCAACACAATGGCGCTTAGAACTTAATGCACTCAAAGGTCTCACTTCTTGCTACTCACACATTGAGGCACACCACAAAATAAATCTACATGTGGTACCTTACCCCCTGCTGTCTCAACAAAATTAACCAGGGGTAACAAATACTTGCTGGAGATGTGGCACTGAGATGGGCAATATGGCCCACATTTGGTGGAAATGCTCGGCTCTCGAGCCACTGTGGTCCAGGGTAAGGACACTCTTTTGAGACTTGTACATACCAGTCATTCCTGTCAACATCAACACATGATGTTGTACCAGTTATATATCTAAGGCTATGCCTTTGGAGTTCAAATGTCTAACATACATTGTTCAACATTCGATTGTATCTTAAATTAAGGTACCCACACACGCCATCCCTTTTTAAAAGAGAACCCCCCATCTTCTCTTTTACCTCTGATATTCAAAAATGAAAATAAACAATTATAAAAAAAAAAATTAAACAAGAGGGGTGTTGGTTACCCAGTTAATGAAGTAGGATGCAAACTACTGAGGCACCGCGACCCCAGCCCACATAGCCCCTTACAACAAGCTCTCCTACCAACTTAAATGAGGAAATTTAGACGCCTGGTGACCCGTGGACCCTCTGGCTCCAGTTCACTAAGAGGAGCTGCGGGCCCCATGGATGATTTTCTGTTTAATTCCGACGGCCTCCGACACACAAAGCCAGCCGACAAAATGGCACAGAAAGCACAGCCGACTCCCTAGCTGACTCCCTGCATGGTGAGTCACTTACCCAGATATCGGATTTAGTAGGCCAAGATCTCAGCCATCATGCTCACCAGAGTGGACAAAAAAAGCCTTGGTGGTTGAACTGCGCTCAGTTATCAAGGAGGAAGTACAGGAGGTATGCAGAGACCTTATTGCAGAGGGTCATGGAGCTCGAAGCTGATAGCCAACAGGCTGCACAACACTCTCAGGCAGCCAACACTGCAACCTCTAGTCAATGCTTGGTTCTCCTGAAACTACACAGACAGGTAGAGGACCTTGACAAACAAAGCCGATGTAATAATATCAGTGTCAGAGGCCTACCTGAAAGTGACGGAGAGGACCTTGTGGACACCCTAACTCATCTATTTACACAGATCCTTGGGGTGGAAGCCCCTGACGAATACCATATCAAAGGGCTCATAGAGCACTCCGGCCACCCAGAAGGGATGGATTACTGCGTGATGTTATTTGCTGCCTGCTGTCCTTCCAACTTAAGGACGCCATTATGAGAGCTGCTAGGCCACAAGCCATTACTTACTTAGATGCATAGGTCTCTCTATATCAAGGTCTTTCCTCGTTAACCCTGGACGCCCACCAAGCTCTGAGGCCACTCACCCGCCTGCTCTAGGAGCGGAGGATTCCATATAAGTGGTGCTTTCCATTCAGCTTGCAGGCACATAAGGATAACTCCTGGCGCACACTGAGATGGCCGAACGATGTACCCGGATTCTTGCAAATTATGAGCCTCCCAGCGGTGTCGGTTCCGAATTGGATCCTTGAGGGCAACTGGAAAGTAACTAGATTTCCAGCCAAAATCCTGCAGGCATTTTGGGCATATTACACCGGCCTCAATAATTTGGCAAAAACAACCCGAGAGCCTGCATCCCCACAACATCGGCAAAAGATCACAGACTTCCTCCCCTGGCATGTTACGCGTAAGCTCACCCCAGAGATGGCTGAAGACCTAGAGTAGCCCCTGACCCCTGAAGAGCTGGCCAAGCCCTCAAACTATCCAAGGCCAACAAGGCACCGGGACCTGATGGCCTCCCAGTCATCTACATAAGTGCCTTCTGATACACCCTATTGCTACACCTTCTGGGAGGCTTAAACTCTATTCTAACTGAATGACAGTTTCTGGATGACTCACTCTGGGCAATAGTAATTGTAATACCTAAAGAGGGCAAGGACCCCTCCTGTTGTGCTAGCTACTGTCCCATTTCACTTTTGAATGCAGACCTTAAATTACTCGCCAAAGTCATGGCCTTGCGATTGTCCAGAGTGCTGCCCAGTTTTGTCCACCCGGATCAGGTGGGATTTGAGAGGCGATGGACAACAGCATCAGAGGCCTCAATATCATCCACTCTACCCGGTCACGGGGGGGGGGGAAAGCATTTGACCTGGTGGACTGGACCTACCTCAACGCCACACTACAACATATGATATTCAGTCCCCATATGCGCTCCTGGGTATCCTCACTCTACACAACTGCAAGCATCAGGATAAACGGCTACCCCCTGCCCCCCCCCCCCTCCTCTTTGCCCTCTCCCTGGAACCATTCCTGGAGGCAGTCATATGGGACGGGGGAATCTCTTTGACACACAGAGTATCGTGTCGCGGCATACACTGACAAAATGCTTTTTCCTGGAAAGCCACTGATTTTCTTACCCAACCTTCTGCACATCTTCCAAGAGTACATGCAGCTCTCTAACCTGAAGCTATCAATATCTTGTTTCCTCCCTTTGGTCGCAATCCCAACTCTACCAAGCGAACTTCCTCTCTATTCTTGCCACCCTACAGGCTGATATACAGAGGTGGGGAGAGCTATACATTTGCTAGTTTGGTCGTATTAACGCTGTTAAGATGAACATCCTCCCACAACTGCTATACCTGTTCCAGACAGTCCCGGATACACTCCCTAGAGCATGGGTCGTCAACCTGGTCCCTACTGCCCACTAGTGGGCGTTTCAGGATTCCAGGTGGGCGGTAGGGATTTCGGCGGCTAAATCCTCTGTTTAAGAGAGTGGGTGGCTGGGCTGGTGTGGCTGGGGCTGACAGACCTAATCATTCTGATTAATCCTCCCCTCAGACTCTGCCAGCCTGTCAGTCCGAGGGGAGGAAGGAGGAAGGAGGGAGGAGCTGGGGGCTGGTGTGGCTGCCAGCAGCTGCAGGGAGACCTCTCAGTCTCCCTGCACACTCTAAAATCATTCCGGTCGCATGCCCCGCCCCCAAACAGAAGCTCTGCCTCCTGCCCACAAGCTCCACCCCCACACATGTTACTGGGAAGCTGCCCACCGTACCAAGAGGACACTGAAAGGTATTTACCTTTTTCAGCCCCCTACCCACCATTCAAATGCCCCCACCTCACAGACAGTCCCTCTACCCACCTCACAGCCCCCTACCCACTATACTGCCCCCCTACCCACCTCACAGCCCCCCTACCCACCTCACAGCCCCCCTACCCACCTCACAGCCCCCCTACCCACCTCACAGCCCCCTACCCACTATAGAGCCTCCCTACTCCCCCTTACAGCCCCCTACCCACTATAGAGCCCCCCTACCCACCTCACAGCTCCCCTACCCACTATACTGCCCCCTACTCACATCACAGCTCCCCTACCCACTATACTGCCCCCTACCCACTATACTGCCCCCCTACCCACTATAGAGCCCCCCTACCCACCTCACAGCTCTCCTACCCACCTCACAGCCCCCCTACCCACTATAGAGCCCCCCTACCCACCTCACAGCTCCCCTACCCACCTCACAGCTCCCCTACCCACTATACAGCCCTCCTACCCACTATAGAGCCCCCCTACCCACTATAGAGCCCCCTACCCACTATAGAGCCCCCCTACCCACCTCACAGCTCTCCTACCCACTATACTGCCCCCCTATTCACCCCACAGTCCCCCATCCACCTCACAGTCCCCCTACCTACTATGCAGCCCCCTACCCACCTCGCAGTCCCCCTACCCACCTCGCAGTCCCCCTACCCACCTCACAGTCCCCCTACCCACCTCACAGTCCCCCTACCCACCTCACAGTCCCCCTACCTACCTTACAGCCCCTCTACCCACCTTACAGCCCCTCTACCCACTATATGGCCCCCCTACCCACCTCACATCCCCCATACCAACTCACAGTCCCCCTACCCACCATACAGAACCCCTACCCACCATACAGAACCACTACCCAGCTTACAGAACACCTACCCACCTTACAGCCCCCCCCATCCACCTTACGAAAATCGAACCAGATAATATTTAGTCTCGCAGCATCAACCTCAAGGACCTCATTAATCACTAGTAAAGGTAATTTCAATTTACTTTATTGTTTTCTCATTAAACTTTATAAAGTTAAAAAAACATTATAAACATGGATAAAGTAGAAATAAAAAGATAAATGTACGTACATTTATTTTATTTTTAAAAACACCCTCCTTTCTAAAAAATATTCCGCACTTGCGCGAAAACTGGTGGGCGGTAAGGAAATTTTTCCATCAAGAAAGATGCATTAGTGGGCGGTAGGTAGAAAAAGGTTGACTACCCCTGCCCTAGAGCATTTTTCCAATCAATAATTACAGGTATCTGAAGATTTGTATGGAACCAGAGAGCTTCAAGGGTCAATAAAGTCCAGCTGGAACAACCCAAACATCATCGAGGCACTGGGCTCCCGTCAATTATTGAGTACTATATGGCCACACATTTACTCAGAATAACTGCCTGGCATGCTCACCCAACGGCTAAACTTTGGGTACAAATCCCCTCATTACTCTGGCTTGGTGGCACAACATTCAGTTCCCTACAAACTGCTCCCTCAGCTACTCTCAGCAGCTGACCACATCCCCCAGCTCATTGACACCCATCACTCATAACCCAGACCTCGGCAGAGGCCTGATTCCAGCAGATCTCCACAATTTCTTACAGACGGACTGGATTTATATGAACCAATGGTGTGACAGTGGCAAACTCAAAACCCTGGCGGACATGTGCCCCGATGACACCCAACTGGTCTAGATAGATTATATTACCACCAAATCAAAACCTAATACTCCACCTCTGCCAGTAAATGCCGTTTCCACAGGGACCTCACACAATTTGAGACAATATGCACTGCCAGACGACATGTCAGGAGAGTGGTCTCATATTACTGTATTCAATGCTCATATCAGGGAAAAACAGGCCACCTCCCAAGTTGTTTGCTAGATGGGAGAGGGAGACTGGAGAGACACTGACTGAATAGGAATGGGACAACATTTTCATATTCACACATAAGTGCTCTATGGGCTCACAATTCCAAGAGATTAGCTTTAAACTGTTGGTACAGGACCCCTGACATCCTTCACCGCATCAATACAGAGAATTCGGAGGAGTGTTGGAGGTTTTGGGTCAGACATTGGCACAACACATTGGCACAATGCTCCACATCTGGTGGTCATGCCCTTGAATTTCCTCCTTCTGGGTGACGGTGTACTCTAAGATTAGGGAGATCTCAGATCCTGAGTTGCCCCACCAGCCATTGCCCATGCTATTGCACCATACAAACATTGAAGTCTTTGCCTAAATACCTGCTGACTGCGGCAAAATCCTTGATACCCACGTATTGGAAGCAGACGGGTGCGCCAACCTTTTAGCTATGGGTTGATGGGGTGGGAGAGATCTATGCCATGGAATCAATGACAGCGGCCATACAGGGCTGTTCAGAAATTTGTACCCAGACCTAGACCCCGTGGCTGATGTGCACTGCCGCAGGTGACTCAAGCACCTAATTTAATTCCCCCCTCTTTTTCCCCCTCCCCTTTTTTCTTTTTGTTTTCTTTCTCTCTTGCTCCTCCTACCTTGCTACCCTATCCTCCCGAAATCCCTTACGCCCTGAACCAACTGACACAAACTGATCATTGCGATCACTCAGCTCATGCTTGATCCCCTGACCAGGACAGACTCCTTTCTGACAAACGCAAAATTACTCAACTCTGACACAAGTTATGTATCTCTGTTCAGCAGTCCCGTGCTGAGAAGACATGGTTTTGTTCTCGATGACACAGATTGAAAACGTGTTAAGTTATACTTGTCCAACTGATTGAATATTGTATGAACTTACTATAGGCCTTGCACCTTCCAAGACCAAATGCGTACTTACGATTGTTAATGATGTATGAACAACCTATTATTATTGGTATTTATATAGTGTCACAAACGCACCCAACTTCAAGAGTGTGCGTGACGTAGTGGGTTAAAGTTCACTTTTTGTCTGCACTAGACCGGAAATAATGATAAAATCCCCCTTTACACCACCCACACTGAAGCATAATAATATAAATATTACTATTTTAATACTGCCACCACCAAGACAATCTATAAATGGGGTGCCTTGATCCCCCAGGTATACATAACAATAAAAACCCACCAAATACAACTTAGCACAATATTTAAGGAATTGCAAAAATACAAATTAATTAGTCTCTTCAGGTAACGTGATTCTTTACCAGACAAAGGCAGAACTACTTAAAGGAATATTTATTATGAGCAAAAAATAGTCACAGAGCATACAAAAATATAGATGACAATCAAATTAGTTACACCAACAACAGATAAAACCTAAAGGCATAAAATAACAGAAGTCCTAATCACTTACTCAGGTTTTCAAAGTAAAATTTCTGCCCAGGGGGTCTCTGGTAAGAAAGGTGGTGACTCAATTAGAATTAGATTCTGTCTCCAAGCAAGTACAATGCACACTTCCGTATCATTAGAGATTTACCTTGTTGATTATTAAGCCTTGCCCAGAGATGGAGATAAGGCGTACCTATAGTAACTATACGTGACCACCCCCTTGTGTTCCAGATCAACATCAATCCAAATGGAAAAATGTGGTTCTATCTCCTCCTATGTACTTGCCACAGAAATAATAATTGCATCTATGAATTGGTTACCATTTCTCCATTACATAGATATGTACACTTCTTACTTGTGACCCAATATAGCGGACATTCCAAACCCTTCCCATATGGTTAAGTTAAGTTACTTGATTAGAAGATTGTGCTGGCCACATTCCAAATATAGCAAAAAAAGAGGCTTACTTATTATTCTGTGGATAAATATTAATGTTTCTTTCTTTTGGATATAATATTGGAACACAAGGCTTGTTTTTTCTCTTTTCTTGAAAGCTAATTAACATATCAAATAAATCAACTCATCAATTAAAAGGTAGATGCCATATGGCTGAAGTCATATACACCTTACAGAGCCTTTGATTAATCAAGGGATCAATCCATATGCAAACCATCTGCCCTCTTTTTACATTCCTATGCAATTCACACTACCCTTTCTGTAATCTGACCTTGCAACCAAGTGGCCAATTCATATATGCACTATACAAATTACATTAAATGGCTGTATTCTATTGTGCAACAATGAATTATGCACCTTTGGCGTGACACCTCCACCAAATAAGAGACGCAGTGGGAGGAACCTCTACCTTGTGTATCAACATTTGTTCTTTTTTGCCTTCACATCATACACTCATCTTTTTCACAACACTGTTTATGTATAAATGGGGTAGCCCTCATGTGTTTGCACACCTCCCCCAAAAAGGCCTGCATTTAGTCCCTAAGCTAAATCACAGCCATATCCACAACACACATGCCTGATTTGCCTGATTCCATTTCACACTGCTCTCTGGTCACATCCCTTGTGCCACATCCACTGCGCCCATGTAGTAGCTCTAAGGCAGGGGTGGGGAACCTTCGGCCCTCCAGATGTTCTGTACCACATTTTCCATAATGCTCTTACAGCCAAAATGCTGGCAAAGCATCAAGGGAGATGTAGTCCACAACATCTGGAGGGCCAAAGGTTCCCCACCACTGCTCTAAGGGGAAGAAACCAACAGATTTCTACAGTACTCCCCTGTAAGCACACAAAAGATAAGACAGAGAACACTCCCAGGGTACTTGCGCTATATCAACACCCTTCATCTTTTATTTTGGGGTCTGTCTGCTAGGCTTGTTGCACTATCTGACTCTGAACCTTTGGTTCAGAATCAGAGAGTTGCTTTCAGACAGACTCCTGCTCCTGAGCTGGTTGGGGTGTATGTGTGAGTTGTGATTGTGATAAGCCGACAAGCCGACCTGGTTCCCTCATCAGTATGTTCTCCTGTGGACATCTTTCCTGGACCCACAAGCTGAGTCTGTTCCTGCCCCTCACTTTGGGCAGACTGTGGATGGGGGCCCCCTTTCTACTGATCCCTCACTTTAACTCCATATCCTCACACATACAGAACCTTGGGAACTGGCTGAGTCTGGCGCAGAGTAAGGCTCATACACACTCTGCTCTCCCTCACAGCCATGTTGTCCCTCCACATTTTCACACAGCGCATCAAATAAATTTGCTTCAGGCACATTTTGGCACATATATTCATTCAGCCCCCTCTCCCTAGAAGTCTTTTCCGGTACATTTTCACATGACACCTTTGACACACCTTGGTTAGGCATAAACTGTTGCACACACTCACTTACTTTTCTCTCCCGGCCAGGCATCCTCAAAAATCTCACATAGCCCCTCAAACTCTCCTGAATCTGGCCCCTGACCCACTCTGGGCTAAGGCACAGGTGAGCCTACCAACTTATCTTGCCCTGACTCCCAATGAGTTAATCCACTTGTGTTTTCACATGGCATCTCAAACAACACTGGCTCTGACACAGATAGGCACACACGCTCATCATGCCCTACCTCCCTGGGAAGTTGTTTTTGCCTATTCCCACATTGTTTTGCAGACATGTCTAGCTCTGGCACAGACTGACACATACTTTGCCTTCCCACTCAGCGAAGTTCCCCTGGCAAACTTTCACCTTGTACTACAGACAACTCTGGTTTGGGCATAGTCTGGCACACCTGCTCATTTTTCCCTCCCTCCCAGCAACTTTGTCTTGGCACACTCTCACATGATATGGCAGACACCCCTAGTTTTGGCACAGACACACACACATGCTCATTCTGCCCCCTCTCCCAGCAAGGTAGTCTACATCCATTTTTACATACTGCTCTCTGCACAGTAGGGCCCCTACGAGGCTTGGGTTGATAACACACATTACTTTCAGGCACATACTGGGATAACAATCTACCTAAGTCAGTACCAAGTAATACATTTGCAGGGATATTCTCACCTACCCCCACATCTCTGAAACCCTTCCCCGCTCCCCAATCCAAAAAAACTAGTGCCATTGGCACTACAAGAACTTTAACTACTAGAGTCCTGCCAGGAATTAAGTCCTCAGAGCGCACTAGCTCTGGATGCACAAGAGTCACATCGGCTCCAGTGTCCCTGAGTCCCACAGTTAACTCCTTTCCAACTGTCACAGGTTGCAGATTCACATTGTTGCTGCCCTCAGATCTGGTTGCAAACAACACAGAGGACGTTGGTTCTGAGGAGCGTCCCACCCCAGCTGATGATGCTGGCTGCCGTTTCCCAGGTCAAGTAAAATGGATATGCCCCACTTGGTTGCAAATAAAACGCCTGCGACTATCTCATTGCGCAGAAATGGCACCAGATCCCCTTCTCCCTGAGGTAGGAGCTGAAACAAAAGATGGCTGGTGATGGGGAGTCATGGTGGTGTGGTCTTACAGCTGGATGCTCCCTTGGCCTCTAGATGCCATATGGCTGACGTCAGCTAGTTTACATTGGAGCTAGACTTCCAGGCCACTTATGCGTGACTTCTCACACTTTACAGAGCCTTTGATGAATCAAGGGATCAATCCATATGCAAACCATCTGCCCCCTTTTCACATTCCTATGCAATTCACACTTTTGTCAATTGACCTTCCAATCAAGTGGGCAATTTATATATGCACTACACAAATTACATTTAATGTCCATGTTCTATTGTGAAACAATGAATTATGCACCCTGGGCGTGACATATAGTGCCAACTAATTCCGCAGCGATTTACAATACTATGAAAGGGGGGGGCATTTACAATAAATGAGACAATTACACAGTGGCACAGGAACAATATGTAAATGACGGCCCTGCTCAAACGAGCTTACAACCTACTGTATTTACTCGAATCTAATGCGCCATCGCATCTAATGCGCACATCAATTTTTTAAACCTGGAAGCTGAAAATTTGTTTTGCTGACGAATGTAATGTGCATTTCTACAAGAACTATACAACATTGAGCTACAATGAAAATGTTTATTGCCAAATACCATAGTAACATTGATGGTATTTCAATTTTAGTGTTACTTGTTGAGTCTATTCTTTCTTAAGACCTTTTTCAGGAACAAAACTTGCCTGTTTGAATTTACCAGAATAAAATACGCTTGTGTGAATTCACCGGAATTAATTCACTGAAATATTTCTATCGAATCTAATGCGCATTCAAATTTTGGAAACTTTATTTCTCAAAAAAGGTGCGTAATAGATTCGAGTAAATATGGTATTTACTAAAAGTTACATGATCTTCACAGCAGACATTTTCTGTGTATTTCCCAAGGCGCTATGCACCTTTTTGAATCTCTACAGTACACTGGACATGCTATAGTTGCTCTTCTAATGGATTGCATTAATGTGTGACATCATCAGGAACGACAGCCGTTAATCCAACCCAGTCTGATTACCTCTAATCATTGGTACTTTCCCCCAAATAAATCTGACAGTGCATTATCCAACCCCCTCAATGCTAATTGCTGTTAGCCAGTGTTTGACCTCAGATAAGTTTTTGATTTTTCTCTCTTATTATGGTCATTCATGTTAAATTCCAACACAGTCAATATAAGTATTTTATAAATATTATCTTTAAGAAATACTCATTTTTGGGGGTGGGGGTGTTACAATGTATTTAAAGTGCTGCTTTAATTACATAAGCTGCTAAACTCACCACACAGACACACAGTTGGGTTAATAGGCTGTGCTTTCATATGGGAGGGGTTAAACCAGGCTAAATATAGACACATTCATCAAAATAGTATATATTACTATTGAAATCAAACAACTAATTTTTAACATCAATACCAAAAAAGGCCAAGGCAATTTCAAATTTAATTAAAATGCTCAACACTGTAAGAGCTTACAACTATACTGTTTATATATATTTATATATATAGAGAGAGAGCTTTGTACACCATACAGTTAAAGAAGTGAAATATTTTGAATCAAACCAGTGATGCTTTGTGAAAAGTGCACGTTTTAATACTTCACAAACATATACTTATACTTTATTTTTTTCTAATTATCTGCAAAAAAGAAACACGAAAAGTCTATTTAGTTGGAGGAAGCCTACGTAATCAGGGTGAAACACATCATGAACGATGACAAAGGAGGTAGGCCAACAGTTTCCACAAGACTGGAGTCCTACGGAACACGAAACACGGCAGATGAGCAAAGCTTTTATATAGAGTGCATGTAGCAAGTTTCCTATGTGGTTAATTCACATGGATTCTAAGTGAGAGTTTTTAATATTGTTTGTTAAAAGCAAAGTATTTATGGTTTAGCGCTATTAGAGTCCCTCTGGTATTCTCTCTTGCTTTAAGCTGCTGTTCCAGGGAACCATTATAGGGTTTGTTAACGTTCAAATGAATTGTCTCTGGTATATGTGAGTGCTATCCGAAAGGGGGCAGTTTTTTGGGGTGTGAACAGAGGTTAAATAGATGTGTTTTTTTGTGCACATGATTACAAAGATATAACATGAAACAACATATTATATGTAAGTATATGTTTGCGAATTATGCACTTTTCTTAAAGCCAGATCACATCACAGGTTTGGTTAGAAAAAATGTTTTTAAACTACAACTGCAAGACACATAATACAACTATATTTACATTTACATTTTTGAAGGTGTCCCTTTATCGGTTTTGGAACGTGCAATATATGAATGTAAAAATATAGACTCTATTTTGCAGATGAAGCAGCTCACACTGTATTATGCAACATTTTATGTATTTTAGATATTGTTTTGTGCATTGTTTAAACATGAAACAAAGTTTCTTTACAATAACTAAGACAGCTGTGATGTCCTCTAAAATACATCTCTTTAAGCTATACATCCTGCTTCTCCATCAACAATGGCTCAAACATAATTATCCTATAAATATTTAAAGGGACACTATAGTCACCAGAACAGCTTAATGTAGTTGTTCTGGTGAGTATAATTGCTCCCTTCAGGCATTTTCATGTAAATACTGCCTTT
The DNA here is from genome assembly GCF_036172605.1 of Pelobates fuscus. Lineage (NCBI taxonomy): Eukaryota > Metazoa > Chordata > Amphibia > Anura > Pelobatidae > Pelobates > Pelobates fuscus. The sequence goes on along the minus strand of NC_086318.1, from coordinate 341,264,697 downwards.
TCAGAGAAAAGGTAGTGTATAAATTGCCCCTAGGGACACCTCCAAGTGGCTCAGGGCTGGCACAGTAAGCAGCCCTGCCATTCAGCTTTCCCACGCTCATAGAGATGCATTAATTCAATGTGTCTCTATGAGGAGGTCCTGATTGGCCAAAACTGTATTTCCCATAGGTAAAGCATTGGATTGGAAAAAAAATCTGCCATGTTGATGATGTCACAAAGGGGGCGGAGCCAGCGCCGACGGACAAGCGCGGCGCTGGAAATAAGATGAGTTTTAAACTTTTATTGGGGGACTAAGGGAGGGCAAGCCACCTAAATGGTGGGTTAAACACAATAGTGATCCTTTAAACTGCTGTCTATATTTAATATAGTATAGTATAGAGAGTTGCACTCCAAACCCTCATTCAATTTAAGTAAAAGACTCTTACTAGATTGTTCAAATAAATAAGTCACTGGTAAATAAAGGTCATTTTTGCTGCTTTTCTTGTTTTAAATAGGCTGCTAAACCTTGTGCTGCTTCAAAAATGATTCTGCTCCACGTGTCCACTCATACCTTATCAACAATAGGATGAGGCAATATCCAATCCTATGCTCCCAATCATGCAACTTCCTCACAAAAAATACACTATTTCCTACCTACATGTATTAAGTATTAATACTCATCTGGCGATACCTTGATTGATGAGCATCAATTTCATATCCATGGTTACAATAAACTGGCCATAAAAAAAAAAATGATAAAACCAAAAAAGGTGTGGTGTAATTAAGATAGATTTTCCAATATAAATGTGAATATACCGGTAATACAATATTTATATACTTATTTTTTTTTTTTTATTTTTTTTTAGTATAAATTCTTTTATTCTTTTTTTGACATAATTACAAAAACCAACAAACAGGACATGGTCTGTATTACATAATAATATAATCCGTAAAATACAAAACCAGCTTTTTTCTCTGTAAACAGACACAGTACATAATACATCGTTATCTGCGGGGGCAAGCCAAGGGGGGGGGGGGGGGGGGAGGGCTGTCTAAGCTCAGGTCTATAACTATTCAGATAATAGCAAATCTCTGTACTCCCCTTAATTCAGCAGGTAGTTTCCAATTCATTAACCCAGCATTGCCATAGGTCAAATCTTTTTGGGGAATTCAGATATGGTATGCTTAAATCTCTTTCCATCCTCGCCTGAAGATTGATTTGAGTTTTAATAGCATCCCAAGGCAGGATTTGATTAGATCTCCAATTCCGTGCTAACACAATTTTAAATGCGATACAACAGTGAATTATAAAACTCCTTACCGAATAGGACATATTCGGCCAATGCATATGTAGCAGCACTACCTCTGGTTTCATTTCTAGTTCTATTCCAGTTATGCCTTTAATAAAGCTTATCAGTCTCACTATTGAAAACTGAATATTTGGGCAGCTCCACCAGATGTGGAGAAATGATCCAACCTCTTTATCACATCGCCAACATCTTGAGGTAACTCCTGGATATATCTGAGATAATTTACTCGGAACTAAGTACCATCTATAAATCACCTTGTAGTAGGTCTCCAATAGATTTAAACATTGGACCTGACTACGAGTATTATTTATAGCTTTACACCACTCTTGAAATTCTAAAATACAATTTAAATCTTTTTCCCATTTATTCTTCTGGGGAAAGCTCGATACTACTTTGATATTTCTAATTACCTCTATCGCTTTAGCCAATACTTTAGGTATGACCTGATTTGAGAATATTAATTCCAAGACTAACCCTTACCTCACATACCTGTCTCTTGCCCTCTCCAAAAGGGCAGCCCACCTTATTTGATTGTAAATTCCTGTCCTAATGTGTTTTACACCCCACCTCCTATAGAATGTAAGCTCGTTTGAGCAGGGTCCTCTTCAACCTATTGTTCCTGTAAGTTTATTTGTAACTGTCCTATTTATAGTTAAATCCCCCTCTCATAATATTGTAAAGCGCTACGGAATCTGTTGGCGCTATATAAATGGCAATAATAAATAAATAAAGCATAGTGGACGATTTTCCACGCTTTCTACTAAGATGTTTCTGCAAAAAGTATTTAAGCCTCAAGTAGTTAAAGCTCTCTCTATGGGGGAGGTGATATTTTTGTATAATAGAACCAAAAGACATTATTTTGTCTGGAGATAGTATCTGTGACACTTTATTTATTCCTTGTACTCTCCAGGTCTCTAAGGACAAATCTGCCATATTGGCTTCTATAATCCTAAGGTTTGCCGATTCCATTATTGTACCCTTCAAATCTAATTTCTTTTTGATTTCCTCCCATACAGGCAGCATTTGGGCCCAGATCGTATTGTTTTTAATATCAATCCCCATTTTATCTGCCCTTTTCGTGTTCCATATCAGACCCTCAGGGTTTTTTAGTCCCAGATCTTCCATTTCGATATTGTACCAGCTTTCCTCTTTGGCACCCACTAGTTGGGATCTATACATATGGGTGATCACATTTGCCCAATACATAACTCTTATATTAGGGAAATTTAGTCCCCCTTCCTCGGTTTTCAGTGAGAGAATATTTCTATTAATTCTATTTTTCTTGCCTTTATTGATGAAATTTTCTAAGTTGTTTTGTAGTAACGTCAACCAGCTTTCTGGGATCTTAAGAGGAATCATTTGCAATACATAATTCCACTTAGGAATAATATAAGAATTAATAACATTAATACGGCCCCACCAGGTAATCTGCATATTTCTCCAATCTTTAAGTAATAGATTTGTACTTTTTAATAATTTTAAAAAGTTTTATTCCATCATTCTCTCTATGTTCTTAGTAATAATTATACCTAAACAATCAAATTTCTGGGATACCCATGTGAATGCGTATTTTTTACTAATTTCTTCCCTTGATTTCTTATCTAGTTCAATACCCATCACAACTGTTTTTTCATTATTTAACTTGTAGTTGGCTAGCTGGCTGTACTTTCTGACTTCCTCCATCAAATAGTTTAAAGAGCTAGTTGGATCAGTAATTGATAGCAGAATATCATCCGCATACAGGCTGATTTTAAATTCTTTATCTCTTATTTTATATCCTTTTATATCTTCGTTGTTCCGAATATTCTCCGCTAAAGATTCTATTGAAAGGACATATAACAAAGGGGAAAGCGGGCAACCTTGTCTCACCCCATTACTTATATGTACCCAGTCTGAGCAGACATTTGGGCCTACTATTCTGGTTGAAGGGTTTTTATATAAAGACATAATGCCTCTTAACAACCAGCCTTCTATTCCATATGCTTCTAGCGATGCTTCTAAAAACTTCCAGTTCAGCCTATCAAAGCTTTTTCTGCGTCAACTGCTAAAGTCATAAGGGGGATGTGTTTCCTATTGGCATTATCTATGATATCTATAATTCTCCTTGAATTAGAGCCCACCCATCTCTCTGGTATAAAACCAATCTGATCGTTATGGATTAGAGTTCTAATAATACTCTTGAGACGCTCTGCTAGAATGGATGAGAATATTTTTACATCCGAATTGATTAAGGATATGGGACGGTAGCTGGCCATGACAGTTGGATCTTTTCCCTGTTTCAAGATGGGGAGCATATTCGCTCTGGTCATCTCTTCAGGGAAACTTCCCTCTTGCACCGCATTGTTAAATGCTAATGCTAATTGTTTACTTAGGATAGATTTGAATGTATGAAAGAACAGATTAGAGAATCCATCTGGGCCGGGAGTTTTCTGTTTCTTAGTTTTCATTATTGCCCGATTTACCTCCTCCTCTGTAATCTGTTTATTTAAACTCTCTGTCTTAGTCTGGTCTATTTTCGGTAGCTTTATACTAGTCAGATATTGTTTGATCTTATTTATAGGGGCTTCATCTGGGATATTATATAGTGCACCATAATATTCTCTAAAACAGTTACCGATATCTCTTGGGTTTGTATAAGTTATTTTATTGTATATAATCTTTAGTATCTGAGCGTTAGCCTGTTGTTTCCTCAGCTTATTTGTTAGCGTCTTATCTGTTTTGTTCCCTCTACAATAAAATCTCAATTTTAGTTTTTTAATGTTATTCATTGTTTTAATATTCAAACACTGTACAATATTATTTTGAACTTCTGTTAATCTTCTCCCTTTCTCTATTGAAGGATCTTTTTTATTGTCCTCTGTAAGCTTATATAGTTCTATATATAGATCTCCCAATCTTTTTTCTTTAGTTTTAACTTCATGGTTTAGTTTTATAAGGTGACCTCTCACAACTGCTTTAAAGGAGCACCAAGTATTTAAATTTGATGTATCCGAAGGATCATTCTCCTTAAAAAAACAGTTTATTAGTCTCTCCAGCTTAGTCTTACAGTTTTTATTGTGTAGCAGGTAATTATTTATTTTCCACGTTGAATTATTTCTAGTTGTCAAGTTATCTTTCATTACAAATATATACATACTGTGATCTGACCATACATTTTCTACTATATTTATTTTAGCCAGATTATTCACCATATGTAAATTGCCCCATATCATATCGATTCTTGAGTATGTATAATGAACTTTCGATAGATGGGTATAATCCCTCACTTCTGGATTTTGGAGGCGCCAAACATCAAATAAATCAAATTTATTTTTGGTATTAGTTAGTGAGCTAGCATTTTTTATTATTGTTTTATTTATAACACTCCCTTTCATTAGTTTTTTATCTTTTAATGGGTCTAATATGCAATTAAAATCTCCTGCAACTATATATAGTCCTGTTTTAATTTGGTCTGCCTTATTTAATATTTTATTTAATTGGGAGACTGGGGCTATATTGGGTAAATATATATTAACTATAGTATATTTTACTTCATTTATCAGACCTACTAATATCATGAATCTTCCTTCTTTATCTAATTCCTGATATAATGTCTCCCACTTTACCCTTTCTGAAATTATCAGAGCAACTCCTCTTTTTTTTTTTTCCTTCATAGAGGCATGTATAATAATTGGGAACTTCTTCCCCCCCCACGTTGGTTTCTCATTTTGTCTCCAGTGAGTCTCTTGCACTAAACAGATATCGATCTTATCTTTTATCATTTGGTTACGTAACAGGGATCTTTTGTACACCGAATTCAGACCCTGAGCATTTATAGACATGAACTTAACCATATGTTATTCTTCTCCTTCTCTTTTCCCCCTCCTGACTCTGACACCACGCAGATAACACAAATATACAACAAACAACATAACAAAACCTAGGGACATCTAAATGTAGTCCCATAACTAACCCTATCTCACAAAAGGCTATAACCTGGCCCCTGTGGATAGACCCTGTCTCGAGAGTGACCAATTACTCCGAGACTTGTGCTTGTAAGAAAAAAGCATCAGGCAGGGCCATGAGGTAGCGTCCAAGGGCACAGACCAGGGGGGATACCAAGAGGGAGGGGACAGAGAAAGCACAAACAAGCAACCAGAAAAAAAAATAAAAAAAATTTGAATTATACTTTCACTATTTGTATTATAATTATCCATTGTTTATATACTTATTGAATCTTTCTCATCTGTTGTTTCAGAATCCACCTACACATGTCAAATGTTAGAATTCGGTTCTTCCAATTCTTTAATCACTTAAAATTGTATGAAAGACATAACATAGACATAACATAACATAGACATAACATAGTGTAAAACCAACAACACCAATAAAAATAGGGTAAAATATTGCACTCACAAACGTAGAACCACTATAAGTGGTCAGTAGAGCATATCAAAAGGTCTAAAAGACCTGTAGTTCTTGGCAGGTATATCTCTAGTAATGAATTCTGTCCTCAGTCCACCCTCTTGCGCTGGGTCCGGATCCCTTCCAGTAGGGAAGTAGAAACAAAATCCTGATTTATTGTGAACTGCCAAACTGGAGAAATAAAGACTTTGCTGGCTCCTCACTGCCGACCGGGTTTGTCTCTATGGGCTTCCTTAAGGCAGAGGAATGATAACTTGTGCACAATAATAAAAAAAGTTAATTAACCTGCAAAAAAAAAAAGCAAAAAATGCCCCCCCCTCCCAAAAGTTTAAAAAGGTTTTACCCCTTGCACACAGCCGATCTTTGCCACATGATCATACTAAAGTGAAGGGTAAGAGTGGTCAGGCTCCAGCAAAAAAGAAAAAAACATGTGGGCTGTCACCCATAGACTTATAGCACCACAACAACTACAGTACTCTGTAGTGGTTATGATGTTCACAGTTCCATTGTGAATAAAGTTGAGCGAACCTGAACTGAAAAGTTCGGGTTCGTACTGAACATTAAGTTTTTTCGACCCCGGACCCGAACACAGACATATCACTGTATGTTCGGGTTGGAGTTCGGTGTTCGGCGATTTAATGATGCATTTTTAAAGGCTGCAGGGCCTGTGGCTGCTAACTGTTAAAAAAAAATCCCCTCCCCTAAGCGGTGGGTGGGGGCCCTAAATAACAATAAGGGGGGACCTACTGTCCTCCCCCCTGGCTCCCACCCCTGCGCGACGGGTGGGGGCCCTAAATAACAAGAAGGGGGAGGACCTACTGTCCTCCCCCCTGGCCCCCACCCTTGAGCGGTGGGTGGGGGCCATAAATAAAAATGGGGGGGACCTAATGTTCTCCCCCCGGCCCCCACCCCTGAGCGGTGGGTGGGGGCCATAAATAAGAATTTTTTGAGGGAACCTAATGTCCTTCCCCCGGCCCCCACCCCTGAGCGTTGGGTGGGGGCCATAAATAAGAATTTGTGGGGGGGGGGGCCTACTGTCCTCCCCCCGGCCCCCATCTCTGCGCGGCGGGTGGGTGCCCTAAATAACAATAAGGGGGGAAATGACACAGCGCACTCTGATTGGTGGATTAAGTAACCAATCAGTGTTATGAGTCAAATTACACAGCGTGGGAAAATTCCAAAGAAATTTCCCACGCTGTGTAAAATGACACAGAACACTCTGATTGGTGGATTTCAAGCCAACCAATCAGAGTGCTGTGACAGGTAAATGTAGAGACTTACCTGTCAGTCTCTTAATTTACCTGTGAGAGCACTCTGATTGGATGGCTTAAACCCACCTATCAGAGTGCTCTGAGCCTAATTACAGGGCGGGGCAAGCCTTTATAAGGGGTTATTTTTTAGGGGGAGGGGAGTGACGGGGGTTCAATTTTTATTTAGGGCCCCCACCCACCGCCCAGGGGTGGGGGCCAGGTGGGAGGACAATAGGTCCCCTCCCCTTATTCTAACTTAGGGCCCCCACCCACCACTCAGAGGTGGGGGCCAGGGGGGAGGACAGTAGGACCCCCCTCCACATTCTTATTTAGGGCCCCCACCCGTCGCACAGGGCTGGGGGCAATAGGTTTTTGTTTGTTTGTAGGCCCCCCCCTTATTGTTATTTAGGGCCCCCACCCGCCGTGCAGGGGTGGGGGCCGGGGGGGGGGGACAGTAGGTCCCCCCCAAATTCTTATTTATGGCCCCCACCCACCGCTTAGAGGTGGGGCCTGGGGGGAGGACAGTAGGTCCCTTATTGTTTTTTAGGGCCCCCACCCGCAACTCAGGGGTGGGGGCGGGGGGGAGGACAGTAGGTCCCCCCCTCCACATTCTTATTTAGGGCCCCAACCCGTCGCACAGGGGTGGGGGCAATAGCTTTTTTTTTTTTTTACAGTGAGCAGCCACTGGCTGTTCACTGTTTACTACACACGCCCCTACTCGTGGTATAGCGAGTAGGGGCTGAATTTACTAATACTAAGTAATCTTTACTTAGTATTAGTAGATGTGGCTGAAAGACCAATTTAGGTCTTTCAGCCTTTTGGTAGATAGCTCCCTAATACCGTGGGAATTAGGGAGTTATCTACTAAGCTGCTGCTTATTTTATGTTATTTAAAATAAGTCCTACTCTTACACACCCCCCCCCCCTTACTTTTTTTCCTTACTTTTGCAGCCATCTAGCCCTTTCCAGGAGTTTTTTAGAGCCATTTTTGTGCCCAAAAGGTCGGATCCTCATTGACTTCAATGGGGTTCGGGTTCAAGTTCGGGGTCAAGTTCGATCCCGAAACCGGACTTTTTTTCAAAGTTCGTCCGAAACCCGCCGGACCCGAACATCCAGGTGTCTGCTCAACTCTAATTGTGAATATACATTGTATTTATGTTTCACGAAATTTATGTTCTATTTATTTATAAAGTTATATTGTGTTTTCAAATTAATATGTAGCAGCTAAATTAAATGTATTTACTATCTGATATTGGTTTTGCTTTAACAATTAATGTTTGTTTGTTTTTTACTCTATTTTCACATGAACTGTTTTTGAATGTAATGTATGTTAATCACAGTATAGCCATATGGTGTGACTAAATCCTCATATTTTTTACTTCAAACTGTTTTTAAGTTAGCCTTAAAATCTATGAATAAGTGTGTGTTGTGTGTGTAGATGCTGTTCAGCCACAAGTAAAAAAAAAAAACACTGACAGCTGAAGTAAATAACGTCAATTATACTGTTACAGTGGCACCTGTCAAGGGGTGGGATATACTAGGCAGCATGTGAACAGTCAGTTTTTGAGTTTTGGAAGCAGGAAAAACATCTGAGTGACTTTGACAAGGGCCAAATAGTGATGATGGCTAGACAACTTGGTCAGAGCATCTCCAAAACAGCAAGTCTTGTGGGGTGTTCCTGGTATGCAGTGGTTAGTACCTACCAAAAGTGGTGCAAGGACAACTGGTGACCTGGCATTATGGTGCCCAAGGCTCAATGATGCACATGGGTAGCGAAGGCTAGCCCACCTAGTCCAATCACACAGAACAGCTACTGTAGCTCAAGTTGCTAAAAAACGTAATGCAGCCATGATAAAAGATGCCAGAACATATAGTGCATCACAGTATCACAGTGGATCTGCATAGCCACAAACTGGTCAGAGTGCCAATCATGACTCCTGTCCACCGTCAAAAGCACCCTCAGTGGGGATGCGATTGTCAGAACTGGACCATGGAGCAATGGAAGTTGGTTGCCTGTTCTAATGAATCACTTTTTCTTTTAGATCAAGTGGATAGCTGGGTTTATCATCTACCTGTGGGTGAGATAGCAGCAGGATGCACTATGAGAAAACGGCAAGCTGGTGGAGGCGGTGTCATGCACTGGGCTATGTAATGCTGGGAAACCTTGGGTCCTGGAATTGATGTGAATGTTACTTGGACACATACCACCTTCCTAGAGATTGTTGCAGACCAAATATACCCCTTCATGTCAATGGTGTTCCCTGATGGCAGAGGCCTCTTTCAGCAGGATATTACACCCTGCCATACTGCAAAACATGTTCATGAACGGTTTGAGGAACATGACAAAGAGTTCTAGGTGTTGCCTTCGCCTCCAATCTCTCCATATCTCAATCCGATTAGGAATCTGTGGGATGTGCTGAAACAAGAAATCTGATCCATGGAGGCCCCAATTTGCAAATTGCAGTGTGTATATTCTCAAATAGTGCCTGCTCCAAGTCTTGCTTCCCAATTGTTGTTTCTTTTTCCAGATTTTTTACTGGGCATATTTGTTCAAATATCCACCTTTTTAAATGTAATTATGTTTACATTTCACTTACCAACCACCTATCAGTATATCAGGACTGGTGGCTCAGCTCATTCTTGGGCTGCATTGTCACTAAATGCTATCATGCTTGAGCCTCGGTTGTTCCAAGGTGATGGCTAACTGTGAGTGATTGCCATCTGCTGGATGGATACACAATTGCACCCAGTAAGAATTAGCTTTCCAGGACCTGTTAATTTTGTATTGGTAGCTGTTTACTTTTATAATGGCGATTCTTCTTTTTCACTTTATAATCCTACTCAAATGCTTTTTAAATATCCTAGTACAATATACTTTAATATATTAAAACTTACTTCTCCCATACAAATGCCAATAAAGAGTAAATTGAAATCTTAAAATAGATTGCAACCTAACAAAAATCCCTTGTAATCTTATGGGCCACCATCAGACAGAGGGGTTAAAGACCTCATATCCATAAATAAAGCAAATAAAGTGTGGTCCGAATATGATTAAAATATAACTTCTATTAAAAGATTAAATAAAACATGCAATAATTGAAGTGGGGTAAGTATATGAATGGGTATTCAATTTGTATTTAGTATTCACAGTTGTTTGGAACAAGAGAATGTATGCCACTAATATCTAGTTGGTTAGCTAATTCTATGAGCACATTAACCGTTTCCTACCAACAGGGATCACCACTACAATAAGGTTCTCCCCTAGGTTCATTGACCTGAATTCTGGACAATTAGAATCATGAGAATGGAAGGGTAGCAATGATGTATCGAACATCATTACATGAAGTGGTGTTGGTGTCTAGAGTGGTTCTTTATAAGGAAGCATATCCTTGCAATTAGGCCACTGAAATTAACACCCTGATCAAGATGCAAATCTCACATAGTATGCAATAAACCAGCCACGTGAGTTTGTGATTACTAGATGGACCAAAGCACTTATGGTTGGAATGATGATAAAATTACACCAAATACCTATATCTGCTCTAGGGAGTTGTAAGATACTGCAAGTTCATGAAATTAATCATGTTACAGGTGTTAGATCTACATAAAAGTAAACGAAAATTCTAAATCACAATGTATGCACCAAAAAGCTATTAGCAATCACTCATAAACATGTATTTAAATCAAATTAAACACATATGGAGTTTATTCACTAAACAGTAACCTAAAAAAATGTAGACAATGGTAGCCAAATAATAAATGTAATTAAATATTGATACAGGATGATATAAAGCAAAATTAATTGTCAGCATTAATAGGCAGTATTCGCATGCAAGAATTACACATGCAAATTCACTTTCCCCATTAGAATTCACTGTGATACTGTTTCACTGTACTTGCTAAAAACCCTATGAATATTTCTTAATAGCGTCCTAGATACTACATAACAACTAGTGTTTACATGTAAAAAAACAGATCTCACTTATAAAAAACCCTTAAGGACGCAGCTTCAGAAGCTTGTCTTACCCTTAAGGACACAAGCCATTTTTGCTTTTTTGCTGTTTGTGTTCAAACGCAATTTGAATCTCTGTGATTTACTGCACCAACCCATAATATAGACCGCTTTTTAGATGGCAAACAGGGCTTTAATTTTATGTCACATATACATATATTAATTCTCATTAATTATAAAAAAAATTGCCAAAAAATGAAAAACAAAACAATAAAAATATATTTTTTTTCACAGTTTTTGCAATAATAGTATGTGCATAATATGTCCAGCTTAGAAAAAGTCATTCAAAATAAATTCATTTATGTGTCTTGATTTATAGAGTACATCATATGTATAGGATTTCAGCTTATTTTGAAAACAGGTCACAAAATACAAGGACTAAAATAAAATTTCAATTTGCTAAAATTGTATAAGTTGGTATGTTTGTCTTGTAGGTTTAGTAGCCATCACAGAAAAAAAAATTGCCAAACAAAAGTATATATTTATATAAAGCAGACATCAAAAGCTATTTACCCGCGGGGCGTGGCTGGACGAGCACCAGAGCGGACGCAAACTTCTGGAGCTCCGAGACAGAGAGTAAAATACAGCTGAAAAAGTGAACTACAGGAGCACCACAGGCGACATCCTTACTCACCCTCCGTCAGAGACTACCATGGGGCGCAAACACAGAAAAAACCAGCCGCCAGCGACCCCGAGAATGCCGGACATAAGGCTCTCCTTTGAGAGACCTGCTGTCAGGATCGGGACAGGGATCCAACACGCAGAGTACAAAGAGTGGAAAGGTACGTATACCGGGCCTTAGAATGGCCGGACTAACGTACCGAGAGTAAAGAATAGTCAGAGGCAAGCCGAGGTCGAGGGAACGAGAAGACAGATAAGCGAGAGACAAGCCGGGTCAAGGGATAACAGAGAAACAGGGTAGTACAACGAGCCGAGTCAAAACCAAAAGAGCAAACTAGAATACCAGAGCACTGAGTGACTAGACAAGCTAGAACCACGACAGGGCAATGAGCTGAAGTAAGGAGTAAGCTTAAATACCCTGGTTCTGGATGGAAATCACGCCTCTGAAAAGTACCGATTGGATATCGGACACTTGAGTGACAGATTGCTCGAGCTAGCGTCATGACGTCACGTATTGAGCGTCCTGCTAGAAAAGGACGTGGATTCCTCGCGGCCGGTGTTTAAGTGACTGGATGAACCGCGAGGAACGGAGGAGACAGCTCGCCTGGACGGATACACCACCAAGTCTCTACCTCCCTTAGAGGTAGAGGCCTCAGGTACCCTGACAGTACCCCCCCTCTCAGATACGCCCACCGGGCGGAATGAACCGGGGCGAGATGGGAAGCGAAGGTGAAAAGCTCTGCGAAGGCGAGAAGCATGGACGTCCTCCTGAGGTACCCAACTCCTCTCCTCAGGACCATATCCCCTCCAGTTGACCAGATATTGCAATTTTCCCCTTGAAATTCTGGAGTCAATGATGGAGCTGACCTCGTACTCCTCCCGACCCTCCACCTGAACAGGACGAGGCGAGGAGACCTTAGAGGAGAATTTGTTGCAAATGAGGGGTTTCAACAAGGAGACATGAAAAGAGTTAGGAATGCGTAAGGCAGGTGGCAGAGCAAGGCGATACGCAACCGGATTGATACGAGTGAGAACCCTGTAAGGACCTATGTAACGAGGAGCAAATTTCATGGACGGAACTTTTAGGCGAATATTCTTAGTGCTCAACCATACCCTATCCCCAGGAACAAAAACAGGAGCCGCTCTTCTATGTTTGTCAGCGTGTTTCTTGAACAGCGAGGAACTATGTAATAGAATTTGTCGAGTTTGATCCCATAATTTCTTCAGGTTGGCGACATGATCATCAACCGACGGTATCCCCTGAGAAGAGGAAACCGAAGGAAAAATCGAAGGATGAAAGCCATAGTTCATGAAGAAAGGGCTAGAGCGAGTTGAATCGCAAACAAGGTTATTGTGTGCGAACTCCGCCCAAGGAATCAGACCGACCCAATCGTCCTGGTGTTCGGAAACAAAGCAACGCAGATACTGTTCGATCTTTTGATTAGTACGTTCAGCAGCTCCGTTAGACTGAGGGTGATAGGCAGAGGAAAAGTTCAATTTGATGCCCATTTGAGAACAAAAGGATCTCCAGAAACGTGAGACAAATTGAGAACCTCTATCAGAAACAATCTCTGAAGGGATCCCATGTAGGCGAAAAACTTCTCTCGCAAAAATCTCCGCCAATTCAGAGGAAGTCGGAAGTTTAGGTAATGGCACGAAATGGGCCATCTTGGTAAATCTATCCACCACCGTGAGAATAACAGTCTGTCTTTTGGAAGCAGGCAAATCAACGATAAAGTCAATGGACAAACAGGACCAAGGTTTCTCAGGAATGTCCAAGGGGTGTAACAGGCCACATGGGGATGCATGAGATAGTTTAGTCTTGGCACAAGTCTCACAAGCTGCGACGAACTCCTCAATATCCTTACGAAGTGAAGGCCACCAGAAATCCTTGGATATCAGAGAGTACGTCTTGCGAATACCAGGATGACCAGCTATTTTACTTTCATGAAAACATTGTAAGAGCTCCAGTTGCAGTTCAGGAGGAACAAAGTTTCTTCCCTCAGGAGTGTTTCCGGGAGCTAGATGTTGTGACTTCAAGATCTGGTCAAGTAGCGGGGAATGAATTTTGAGACTGGTATTAGCAATAATATTGCATTTGGGTACAATGGAAGACAAAAGTGGTTCTACTGAAGCAGAGGGTTCATATTGGCGAGATAGCGCATCGGCTTTAGAATTCTTTGACCCAGGTCTGTAAGTCAGAACGTAATTGAAATGGGTAAGAAACAATGACCAACGAGCCTGCCTGGAGGATAGACGCTTGGCCTCTCCGATATAAGACAAGTTTTTGTGGTCTGTCAGGATGGTAACAGGATGTAATGTACCTTCCAATAAATGTCTCCATTCTTTCAAAGCCTTGATAACCGCTAGTAATTCTCTGTCACCAATGTCATACCTGCTTTCAGTACCGGTCAATTTTTTAGAGAAAAATCCACATGGATGTAATGGTTTATCAACACCCAACCTTTGAGATAGAACAGCACCTAAACCAGTCTCTGATGCGTCTACCTCGAGCAAAAATGGCAGAGAAGTGTCAGGGTGAACTAAAATTGGAGCGGAAGCGAAAAGCTCCTTGAGAGTCTTGAACGCAAGGAGAGCTTCAGTAGTCCAATTCTTAGTGTCAGCCCCCTGTTTGGTCATGTTAGTGATAGGTGCAATAATGGAAGAATAGCCCTTAATAAAGCGCCTATAATAATTGGAAAAACCAATAAATCTCTGTATGGCTTTAAGACCTGTGGGTAAAGGCCACTCTAGAATGGATTGGAGCTTATCCGGATCCATCTTAAATCCCTCCCCAGAGATCACATAGCCGAGAAAGGTTACCTGGGTTTGATCAAAGCTACATTTCTCCAACTTGCAGTACAAGCCATGCTGGAGAAGCTTGTGCAAAACCCTCCTGACTTGTTTGTGATGAATCTCAATGTCACTAGAATGAATGAGTATATCATCTAGGTATACAATGACGCACTCTTGCTGAAATTCCCTAAGAACCTCATTAATCAGATCTTGGAATACTGCTGGTGCATTGCATAACCCAAAAGGCATGACGGTATATTCATAGTGACCATATCGAGTATTGAATGCCGTCATCCACTCATGTCCCTGCTGGATTCTCACCAAGTTATATGCCCCTCTGAGGTCTAACTTGGTGAAAATTGTAGAGCCCTTCAAACGATCGAAGAGTTCGGTGATCAAGGGAATCGGGTAGGCATTTTTAATGGTTATCTTATTCAGACCTCGATAGTCAATACAAGGTCTCAAAGAACCATCTTTCTTTTTAACAAAAAAAAATCCAGCCCCGGCAGGGGAGGAGGACCTCCTGATGAATCCCTTGTCTAAATTCTCGTGAATATATTCCTCTAGGACTGAGTTCTCCTTTATAGATAATGGGTATACATGACCCCTGGGAGGCATGGTACCAGGGAGTAGGTTAATTTTGCAATCAAAGGACCTGTGTGGGGGTAAGGTATCGGCCTTCTTTTTGTCAAATACTGCCTTTAAATCTAGATACTGAGGCGGAATTTGTGTCTCTGTAGGATTGTCAGAGGTATTCGATGTATTAGTTAATCCAAGAGGTAAGACCTTCCGCAAGCATTTTTCTTGACAATTCTCTCCCCATGAAACTATCTCCCCTGATTCCCAATTAATAATAGGGTTGTGTCTCCTCAGCCAGGAGTACCCCAGAACTATGGGAATAGACGGAGAAGAAATGAGCATCAAGGATATATCCTCTTTATGCAAGATGCCAACAGTCAAGTTAATCGGTATGGTCTCATGAAAAATAACAGGCTCAAGTAACGGTCTACCATCGATGGCCTCAACAGCCAGAGGTGTCTCTTTTAACTGGGATGGAATAGCATGCTTGGCAGCAAAACCCTGATCTATAAAGCTCTCAGCAGCTCCAGAATCGATTAGTGCCATAGTCTTAACTACTCCCTTCTCCCACTTTAAAGAAACGGGTAACACAAGCCTGAGCTCCTTGTAGTTGTGAATAGAGGACAAAGTAGAAACACCCAAGGCCTGCCCTCTAGAGGAACTTAGGTGCGAGCGTTTCCCGAAAGATTGGGACAATTTAGGCGTAAATGACCCCTGACTCCACAATACATACATAAACCCTCCCTTCTCCTGTACTGTCTCTCCCTTTCAGTGAGATGAGTACTGCCTATCTGCATAGGTTCAGGAATACGTAAGTCTTCGAACTCAGATATTTGAAAGGTAGGCGCTAGTTTAAAGGAGGGTCTACGGGTCCTATCTCGAGTGTTCTGCCTCTCTCTTAAGCGTTCATCAATACGAGATATAAAAGAAATTAAATCCTCCAAATTTTCAGGGAGTTCTCTAGTAGCGACCTCGTCAAGAATTACATCTGATAACCCATTCAGAAACACATCTATATAAGCCTGTTCGTTCCACTTAACTTCTGCCGCCAAGGATCTGAACTCTAGTGCATAATCCACAAGTGTTCGATTCTCCTGTTTAAGGCGCAACATTAATCTAGCCGCATTGACCTTTCTGCCAGGAGGGTCAAAAGTTCTTCTAAACGCAGCTACAAAGGCATTATAATTATAGACGAGTGGATTATCATTCTCCCATAAAGGATTGGCCCATCTCAAAGCTTTTTCAATGAGCAGAGTAATAATAAATCCAACCTTTGCTCTATCTGTAGGATAAGAGCGGGGTTGTAGTTCGAAATGGATGCTAATCTGGTTTAGAAAACCACGACACTTCTCCGGTGACCCGCCATAACGTACTGGTGGGGTAATACGGGAAGAAGCACCTACAGTGGCTACCTCTAGACCTGAGACTGCAGGAGAGATAGAAGGAGTACGTGTCTCCTCAGGTGGATTACTAGCACGAGACAAAAGTGCCTGTAGTGCCAAAGCCATCTGATCCATCCTATGTTCCATGGCGTCAAACCTGGGATCCGAAGAACCAAGCTGACTGTTTGTACCTGCAGGATCCATTGGCCCTGTCGTAATGTCAGGATCGGGACAGGGATCCAACACGCAGAGTACAAAGAGTGGAAAGGTACGTATACCGGGCCTTAGAATGGCCGGACTAACGTACCGAGAGTAAAGAATAGTCAGAGGCAAGCCGAGGTCGAGGGAACGAGAAGACAGATAAGCGAGAGACAAGCCGGGTCAAGGGATAACAGAGAAACAGGGTAGTACAACGAGCCGAGTCAAAACCAAAAGAGCAAACTAGAATACCAGAGCACTGAGTGACTAGACAAGCTAGAACCACGACAGGGCAATGAGCTGAAGTAAGGAGTAAGCTTAAATACCCTGGTTCTGGATGGAAATCACGCCTCTGAAAAGTACCGATTGGATATCGGACACTTGAGTGACAGATTGCTCGAGCTAGCGTCATGACGTCACGTATTGAGCGTCCTGCTAGAAAAGGACGTGGATTCCTCGCGGCCGGTGTTTAAGTGACTGGATGAACCGCGAGGAACGGAGGAGACAGCTCGCCTGGACGGATACACCACCAAGTCTCTACCTCCCTTAGAGGTAGAGGCCTCAGGTACCCTGACACCTGCAGCCGTGACCGCGGCTCCCGCCAAAATGGCGCCCGCGGCCCGAGTTGAAGAGGAGGCCTCAGAAGTGTCCCAGGAGGAGGGAGACATATCCACCTCACCTGAACCGGGAGAAGACTACCCAGAAACGGATTCCGACGAGGACTCCTCCCCAGTGACTAAAGGTGA
This sequence comes from Pelobates fuscus, assembly GCF_036172605.1. NCBI lineage: Eukaryota > Metazoa > Chordata > Amphibia > Anura > Pelobatidae > Pelobates > Pelobates fuscus. The sequence continues at coordinate 341,247,422 of NC_086318.1, read as the reverse complement.
CATCAAAAACCTCCTGCAAAACATAAGGCAAGTCTGGAAAGCGGACTTAAAGGAAGCACAAGCAGACATAGGAGACCTCCGCAAGAGGATCTCCAACATAGAGAATAAAGAGCAGAACAGGGAACACCAGATGCAGGCCGCCCACGACCATATCGAGGACCTGGCCACAAAGGTGCAGAAACTTACCCGGTCGGTGACCGCACTGGAATCCCGCCACAGACGCAAAAATGTCCGCATGCGGGGAATCCCAGAAACAGTGGATGACGGAGCCCTGCTGCCCTTCGCCCAGAGATTGGTGGACTCGATGGGCCTAAAGAGCAGAGATACCAAAGGGATGGTGGTCTCAGCGTTTAGGGTACGAAAAGCGGCAGCAGCACCTCGGGGGGCACCTAGAGACACCATAGTCATTACCAGAGACATAGGGGTGAGAACCGCTATCCTCAACAAATCCCGAGAGATCAAGGTGTTCCGGACCGAGGGCTGCGGCGTGACAGTTTATGGGGATCTTCCCTTTGAAGCGCTGGTAGCGAGGAGACAACTGGCACCAGTAGCCAAGAAATTGAGAGAGGCAGAGGTCCGGTACCGCTGGGGAGACGATGGAACGCTGAACATCCAAAAGGAACACGAAACGCTTACCCTATCGGCTGGGGACGACCCCACGGCGTTTTGGAAGACTATGAACCTACCGGGCAAAGCACTAAGAAATACTGAGGCCTGACTCGGAGTGTTCCAGCAAAGACGTCAGAGAACCTAAGGGCAGAGCGGCCCTATAACAAGGACAGTCCTACCACCTACCTAACCCCATACTAGGCTACATGACCCATAGACCACACGAGACTCACATAGAGAGAGAGAGAGAGAGACAACCCCACACAAGGACGGACTAGAAGACAATCCACGACGCTCCGTCCCTCAGACACTTCACAAGACACGCTAAGAGACGCAACACCACATAGCCCTGAAGCCCAACACCATAGACACACATAACTACACGAGACTACACAACATAGCCGAAACCTAACAACCCACAGTGGACGAGAACACACACCAGACCATGACAAAACCCAACTGACGGCGAACTGTGTGACATGGTTGAAAAAGCAACAGAATTCTGACCTATAGATGAGGCAAAAGAATAATACATGCCTCCAAGACATACTCTGAAACAGTTGTATTCTATGATGCAAAACACTCAATAAAATACAAATTATAAAAAAAAGCTATTTACCCAAGGTTAGTTTGACACTTTTTACGTAGCCATTGCATCGCCAATCTCTAAATATTGGAGTAAAATTGTGGGTTTTTTGTAATTTATTTTGGCATATACACATATAACAAGGTTTTTGTAATGTGTATTTCGTAAAGCTGGTGTGTGCTATTCCTGCACAGAACCCCATATTGTGTTCAGCTACATCTGTTCAGTTTAACGATACCCCCATTGTATGCCTTTGGCACTATTCTGTTAAGCCACAATGCCATATAAGAGACAAGGCTATTTCAATTTCTATAGTTAGAATTTTCGTATAGGGATTTAACGGGCCTATGTCTCATTTTAGGGTATTATAGCAGTGTGACTGTTCAAATAACCCCAGAAAGGGCTTTCATTTGATAAAGCAGACACCCCAGGGTATCTTATATAGTGTATATTGTGCCTGAACTTGTCACCATTGTTTCACCAATTTATGTCAATGTTTATGGTGAGGGGAAAAAAATAAATCGCATTTTTACATATATGTTGCATTTTTGCTGAGTATTTCTTACACTTGATATGTACCACTGTCATAAAACCCCCCAAATTATGCTAAGTTACATCTTCTGACTAAAACAATATGCCCAATGTATGACCTAGACACTATTTTGTGAAGTTACAGTGCTGTAAAAGAGACGTGACAAGTTCAGGTTTTTAAGTGTGAATTTTCATGGAGGGTGTTGATGCGTTCGTGTCCCACTTTGGAGCACTTGGAATTTCTTTTTCATCTTATTTATATAAGTAAGATCTGTATTTGTATGCTAATAGAGGGATGGTGACCCTCTTTCCAGTTTTAGAGCTACCTATTGTCATTTCCTTTTTTAAATGTATTTTTTACCTACTCCTACTCCCACTCCCTCTACCATCTGACCTGACTACTTATATCTGTGTTTAACACCCCTATCTGTATTCAGTGCTATTTTTGCTTACTAGTGTTTACATGTGCTAATGAGGTTGCTCGATATCTCATGTGAGAATTTTTCTCTGAACAAAAAATGTTTGTGTTAAAAAAAAACAGATGCTTTCACTTTTTTTTTGTAATCTACTGATGTCCCGTTCTATCGTCTTCATCCACTTTATATCATTAGAAGACAAACTGAACAGAGCTGCATCCATAATTAAATTTTCCCAGTGTCCTTTTGTATCCACATAGAAAGGTAATTAAATCTGTGTCTTTTATAGAAAATGATGACACGTCTCACTTATATCACTTTGCCCGGTCACTAGACTTGTGCATTAATGCTTTTCAGAGTGCTTGAACAAAGCAAATTCCTTTTACTCTATGCCAAAGCAAATCGCTTGTACGGGATTTACCTGTGGAGTCTTATTTAATGAATAAATATAACTTTTTTTTTTATGTCTCCTTTTTCCCCTCTTTTGATTGCTTTTTATCATATACACCCAATTGTACAGCGCTACGGAATCCGATGGCGCTATATAAATAATAAGATAATAATAATATAATATTTTATATTAAGTGTATATTTTGCAGTACTCTGACCCATTTTTCATGTCCTTTTGATTCATCTGATTATAAAATTCATCTGACTATAAAATTAATGTTCATAAAACAGCTATGACTATAAACCTTAATCCTCCCTCTTTGAGTGTTTTGAAGGATATTTATAATTTTTATTGGTCTAAGAAAGATTTCCAATACCTGGGAATCACTATAACAGCAAACCCAAAAAACAATTTCTTGAAAATGATAAAATAAACTCATAGAATCCTTAAAGAATGGCGTCCCCTAGAGATCTCATGGTGGGGAAGAGTCAATACGATAAAGGCATATATTATCCCTAAATGGGCTTATCTCTTTAATATGATTACACTAAAATTTCCCAAGCCTTGGTTGGATATGGTTCAGCATTCCCTATCCAACTTTATATGGAAAGGAAAGCCTCCAAGAATTAAATCACAAATATTAACAAATAAAACTAACAAAGGAGGTATGGGATATCCCTTAATAAAGGATATATACAGGGCTAACATTATCACTCACATACACAAATTTCAGATCCCAAACTCAAGAGAGTCAGCTTGGTTCAAGATAGAAACAATTGGAACAGCTGATATGGGATGATTTTACTAATCTTAAATATCATTTAATGCAGTCTAAGTCAAGCATTGTAAACCATCTTATCGAAGAATGGCAATTAATAAAAAAGCAACTGAATGTAGCCAATAAAATATTCGAGGGAGCTAACATTCGACTATTGGAAAGAGTTATGCCTGATTTAAATCTTAGCTCATGGAGATTTCGTAAGGACATTTTTATCGAGGATCTCCTTTGAAATTCTAACCTGAGTCCATTTAAAAATTTCAAATCGATAGTGCATATCTCCGATAAAGAAATCTTTACCTATTTAATAATGAGATTTTTTTTACACAAATCCTTTTAACCCCTTAAGGACCAAACTTCTGGAATAAAAGGGAATCATGACATGTCACACATGTCATGTGTCCTTAAGGGGTTAAACCTTGAAGGAGACAAGAAGATCCTATTACATAAAATCTTTTAAAAAAGGAAGGTTAAAGCAGTTGGCTCTATAGCTATGGATTTAATTAGACAATCTTAACTAAGTACAGAATCTTCAGCTAAAAAGAAATGGGAAAAAGATTTGAACCAAATAATTACAGACAAGGAATGGTGTTCCCTGTTGAGATTAATTAAAAAACATATACATGGCCTTAATATTATAGAAACATCCTTTAAAGTACTTCATAGATGCTACCTAGTTCCAACTAGATTGGCTAAAATATTGTTGACTAATTCCCCGCTCTGTTGGAGATGCCTAGCCCATGAAGGATCTATGATGCACATTTGGTGGAAGTGTCCAAAAATAATCACATTCTGGGACTCGATATATTCGACTATGTCAGTTTTTATAAATAAATAGTATTTGGGGAACAGAGTATAAATTGGTGCTGCTATCACCAAGTGTGAATCACTCCAACACACAAAGAACAATACAGTGAAAGATAAAAATGTGGTGAGAGCACTCAGAACATGCAAAGATAAAAAATATATTACCAGACTTGATTAAAAATGGGAATATCTAGAACAATAAAGCACAAATACATAGAGTAATATTGTCATAAAAGAGATAAAATTAAAAAATGAGACTGGTTACACTCACATATTACTGAGTCACTTTAAAAGCTGACTCAGACTTAGGGCTTTAGTGGAGATGAGACTTCTTCAGCTTTAGACGTCCTGTACCGGTTATGTTTGGTCTGCACTGGAAAAAGATTCTTCAAATTACTCCAGGAAGCAAGATCCAATATAAAATTTCTTTATTGTAAAATAACTTGATATTAAAAAAAGTATCATCTATCTTTGTCCAATACAGGTAAAAAACGTCCTTGAAAGCACAATACCACGACGCGTTTCGGCACTCTCAGCCTTTCTCAAGTGGTCCGGTCTTCTCATCTCCTAAGTCTTCTTAAATATTCTCAAATTTGGCGCCCTTTCGTCGGTGTCCTATGTCTCTTCCGCTTTCGTCATTTCCAAGCGTCCTTCGGTTACGTTGCGTCATGACGTCCGGCGTCTGCGTCATCAGTCCTCGTCCCGGCGTCGGTTTGCGTCATGACGTCTTTTGGTCGCCGGACCCGGAAGTGATACCGGCGCCATATTTCAAAGTCCACAACTATACAAATTTGCCAGTCCTTTAAACTACACGTTACAAGACAGTGATGAATGATATTTCGAGGGGAAAAAAGGAACGAATATATACTTATTTTCTACATATAGTAATACATAAATATAGGGATATTATATTCCTATTAGGAAGGAAGCAAAGCACGATTATTAATATTTTTAAAAAAATAATTTTTTTTAAAACCTACATAATAAAAAGCCACATCTAAAAAACTTATAAAATTGCATATAAAATTGTAAAATTATATACATGAATTAATCTCAAAGTCAATATTGAGGCCATGGGGGGATAATGATTCCAGATTAAATATGGCGCCGGTATCACTTCCGGGTCCGGCGACCAAAAGACGTCATGACGCAAACCGACGCCGGGACGAGGACTGATGACGCAGACGCCGGACGTCATGACGCAACGTAACCGAAGGACGCTTGGAAATGACGAAAGCGGAAGAGACATAGGACACCGACGAAAGGGCGCCAAATTTGAGAATATTTAAGAAGACTTAGGAGATGAGAAGACCGGACCACTTGAGAAAGGCTGAGAGTGCCGAAACGCATCGTGGTATTGTGCTTTCAAGGACGTTTTTTACCTGTATTGGACAAAGATAGATGATACTTTTTTTAATATCAAGTTATTTTACAATAAAGAAATTTTATATTGGATCTTGCTTCCTGGAGTAATTTGAAGAATCTTTTTCCAGTGCAGACCAAACATAACCGGTACAGGACGTCTAAAGCTGAAGAAGTCTCATCTCCACTAAAGCCCTAAGTCTGAGTCAGCTTTTAAAGTGACTCAGTAATATGTGAGTGTAACCAGTCTCATTTTTTAATTTTATCTCTTTTATGACAATATTACTCTATGTATTTGTGCTTTATTGTTCTAGATATTCCCATTTTTAATCAAGTCTGGTAATATATTTTTTATCTTTGTATGTCAGTTTTTAACATAAATTTAAAGAAATCCCCAGAAACTGGCCTTCTTCACCTCAATTGGGGTAAATTCCCCCCAAAAAACACCAAATATTGATTCTTCATTGTCTTATGTTAGCAAAAACGATTATTGCAAGATCTTGGAAACAAACATTAACCCCAGCTTTTACTCAGTACAAAAAAAACAACTTATATTCCAACTCAAGATGGAGAGGGGAGTTTACTACTCAAACAATAACTTAGACTATATTCACCATTATGACCAATTGATTAAAAAGATAAGAGAAACATTTTAATAATTCTCTATGAATTGGAAATCTGTAAATCGTGATATGCTTGGTCTACATATGTTACTTAACCCAAGAAATATATTAAATGATACTATATATATTTAACTTTTTATTGTATTGTCTATGTACAATATTTGTCTTTTTATATTTGTTTTTTAATGTTGTATGTACAATTAAAAAAAATGTAATAAAAACATTTGAATCCTAAATCTGTGTGTTTTATAGAAAATGTTGACACGTCTCACGTATATAACTTTGCCCGGTCACTAGACTTGTGCATTAATGCTTTTCAGCGTGCTTGAACAAATCAAATTCCTTTTAATTTATACCAAAGCAAATCGATTGTACAGGATTTAGCCGTGGAGTCTTATTTAATGAATAAATATAACTTTTCTTTTTTTTTTTTTTATGGCTCCTATTTCTCCTCTTTTGATTACTTTTTATCATATATTATGTTAAGCGTATATTTTGCAGTACTCTGACCATTTTCATGTCCTTTTGATTCATCTGATTATAAGTTTTTGGTACCGAAATTCTATCAAGCCTAACTGACATATAGCCAAAATATGGGTATTTCGAAAATTGTTGTGTTTTCAGGAAAAATGGCTTGGTCAAGCCAACTATTCTCGCTGTGCACAAATTTATATATTTTTTTGTTAACCATGCTTGGTTAGTAATGCATGTACTACAAGATAAGAGACTGCAATTGGTTCTAAAGCATTGAAGGAGATATATTAAAATGCAATCCTTAAATATTAGCGCACACACACAAGATGTATTTACATGTGTCCTTGAGACTTTACAATATCAATGTTGCTAGGACAAAAAAAATCAAGAAAATATTTGGTTGTACTGGTCCCTAGGTAGGGCATAAAACAGTCTAGACATTAGCTTTATGCCTTGAACTGTTTTCTCTTTTGTATAACCTGATATTTCGTGATCGTGTGATACAAAATATTTTATGGAAGCAAAATTCTGTACGTATGTACTTATTGTAATTATGAATCATTATTGCTTGGTTAAGGGTCTCCCTTTCTCTTTGTTTTATGTAGCAAAAGTGACACTGATAGGTGCATTTTCCTGCCATTTACCGTATATACTCGAGTATAAGTCGACCCGAATATAAGCCAAGGCCCCTAATTTTACCACAAAAAACTGGGAAAACGTATTGACTCGAGTATAAGCCTAGGGTGGGAAATAGAGCAGCTACTGGTAAATTTCTAAATGAGATTAGATCCCAATAAAATTACATTAATTTAATATTTATTTACTGTTTGTGTATATAATGAATGCAGTGTGTGTGTGTGTTTGTGTAGTGTGTGTATATAATGAATAAAGTGTGTGTGTGTGTTTGTGTAGTGTGTGTATATAATGAATGCAGAGTGTTTGTGTGTAGCGTGTGTATATAATGAATGCAGTGTGTTTGTGTGTGTATATAATGAATGCAGAATTTGTGTGTGTATATATAATGCAGTGTGTGTTTGTATGAATGCAGTGTGTGTATATAATGCAGAGTGTGTGTGTATATAATGCAGAGTGTGTGTGTTTGTATGAGTGTGTGTGTGTATATAATGCAGATTGTGTGTTTGTATGAGTGTGTGTATAATGCAGAGTGTGTGTGTATATAATGCAGAGTGTGTGCATTATATACACACTCTGCAATATACACACACACACACACACTCTGCATTATATACACACACACTCTGCATTATATACACACACACCCATGCAAACACACACTCTGCATTATATACACATACTCTGCATTATATACACACTCTGTGTGTATATAATGCAGAGTGAGTGTTTGTGTGAATGCAGCGTGTGTGTGTGTGTTTGTGTAGTGTGTGTAAACTGGATGGAGGGAGGGCATTTGTATTATTTTTAATATTTTTTTCATTTTAATATTTTTATTATTTTTAAAAAAATTTAATATTATTATTTTATTTTTATTTATTTTTTATTTGAATATTATAAAATGAAATTATTATTTTTTTTTGTCCCCCCTCCCTGTCCCCTCGAGTATATACGGTACTTCACAAATCATGTGAGAAAAAGTAACCAACAAAGGGAAAAAAAGGAGTAGCAGTAAAAAATCATTATTTTTAGTTGCTGTCCTCAAGCCATCAATTTTTTTTTTCATCAAAACAAATCACCAAGTCTATGTTTTTATTTTTATTTTTTATTTTTTTTGTTAAAGGAACACTATAGGGTCAGAAACACAAACATGTATTCCTGACCCTATAGCAGGGGTAGGCAACCTACGGTTCGAGTGCCATGCACGGCACTCAAGGCTGTTAGAGCCAAAAAGGCTCTGTCCTATCAGGAGTCTCAGTGAAACTTCAGATATCTGCTAATACGAAAAGGTGGTGAAGAACAATGCTCAATTTATGCATTGTAGCACGTAGAGAAAGTGATCATAGATCACTTCCTCCCAGCACTTGTGAATGGGAATCCACACTGGAGTAGAGCAGCCCACAGCGGCTGTTGCAGCTCCTTTCCTTGACCTGTACCTGACCAGCTTTGTCACGCTGGACCCCAGGGAAGTCACCCACACTGCTAGATATACACAGAAATGCAGGATAACCCTCCCCTCATACAAATAATACAAACAGCCCACACACAAACATACACACAATCCACACAAACTCAACACCACTAACAATCCACATACATGCACACGACCCCACATGCAGCCTCTCACATAGAATACACCAAACAGCCCCTCACATACACACACTATCAAATACACAATGTGACAAATCCATCTACACACACACACACACACACACACACACACACAATTCCACAAGTAGCCTCCATCTACACAGCCCACATTCCTAGGTACCATACACGATACCACAAACGACTCATGAACATATACAATATAACAGCCCACATACGCACAAATATAAAGATACAAAGCAATTACAGTATAAATAACACAAGCAGAATACGGCAACATACACACCTCAATTAAAAAAAAATTAGGACCGGCACGCTAAGGGACATAACAATCCTATATTGGCACAGTGCTGCTAAAAGGTTGCTTATTCCTGCCCTATAGTGTTAACACCACCATTTAGGTGGCTTGCCCCCATTACAAGGGGTTAAAACTCACCTTATTTCCAGCGCCAGGTGGGTCCAGCCAGGGCCAGATTAAGAGCCCAGTGGGCCTGGTGCTGACAATTATGATGGGCCTATTACAAAATCTTATTGACCAAAAACACTAAAACAGTCCTACCTCCTAAGCATCATGTATCTGATGGAGATGGTGCTGGAGGGAAACAAATAGTATGCAGCTATGAGAAAACACATACCCTATGTTTATCTCACGCTTTCACCTTTCAAGTAAATCCATATCCTCTAACAGCAGTGTCCAGTAAAGCAGGAAGTCTATGGATGGAGTAAAAGGATGGGCCACTGACACAAATCACATAACCAGAACTGCCGAAAGGGACGAACATACACAAAATGGGGGGCATTTCTGTGTCCCCATGTCTCCCAGTCCCTTGGTGTCTGTGGACATTGAGAGACATTGGGACACTGGGAGACCTGGGGACACTGAGATACTAGGGAACACTGGGAGACCTGGGGACACTAGGTGACTTTGAGACACGAGGGGACACTGGGAGACATGGGGCAGTGAGACAATGCGATACATAGGGCACACTGTGATATATAGGGGACACTGGAGACTTGATAAAGACCTGTGTACAGGTCAAAACGTTGCGATGTTCAATAAACCTGCTTAAATCTATCGCAGTGAGTGCCTGAGATTTTTTTCTTTTATACTAGGGGACACTGAGCCACTTGGGGGCACTGTGAGACATGGGGACACTGGGAGACTAGGAATTCTGAGAGACTAGGGACACTGAGACACTAAGGACACTGAGACACTACAGACCCTGAGAGACACCAGGGACACTGGGAGAAATGGGGCACTGAGACACCCTGATACATAGGGGACACTGTGATACATAGGGGACACTGGAGTTTTGATAAAGACCTGGGTACAGGTCAAAACATTGCGTTGTCCAATAAACCTGCTTAAATCTATCACAGTGAGTGCCTGAGATTTTTTCTTTTATACTAGGGTACATTGAGACACTAGGAGACATGGGGACACTAGGAGACATGGGGACACTAGGAGACATGGGGACACTAGGAGACATGGGGACACTGGGAGACATGGGGACACTGGGAGACATGGGGACACTGGGAGACATGGGGACACTGGGAGACATTGGGACACTGGGAGAGTAGGAAACACTGAGACACTAGGGACACTGGCACACTACAGACACTGAGATACCAGGGACACTAGGAGATGTGGGGGTACTGAGATATTAGGGACACTGGCTGGGACACATGTCTCCCAGTGTCTCCATGTCTCCCAGTGTCTCCATGTCTCCCAGTGTCCCCATGTCTCTGAGTGTCCCCTAGTGTTTGTTTCCCCATGTCTCCCAGTGTCCCGATATAACTAGGACACTAGGGTACACTTAGAGACATTGGGACACTGTGAGACATGGCGACACTGGGAGAGACATGGGGATACAGATACATGGGGACACTGAGAGACTAGGGGACTCTGGGAGACTAGGGGACTCTGGGAGACTAGGGGACTCTGGGAGACTACGGGACTCTGGGAGACTAGGGGACTCTGGGAGACTAGGGACACATACACCAGGGACACAGAGGCACCAGGGACACAGAGGCACCAGGGACACAGAGGCACCAGGGACATTGAGGCACTTGGGACACTGGCTGGGAGACATGGGGACACTGAGCGACTAGGGAGCACTGGGAGACATGGGGACACTGTGTCCCTAGTGTCTCAGAGTCCCCATGTTCCGCAGTGTCCCTATGTCTCCCAGTGTCCCAATGTCTCAGCATCCCCAAGTTTCTCACCGTTCCCATGTCTCGCAGGCTCGGAGCTGCTGTCTGGCCTCTCTGTGCAGAGCTGCTCCCCCGCAGATCAGTGAGTAGATGTCACGATTCGGGGAACCAAACACACTAACACACACACAGAAAAGGCACTGTACCGGACCTTAGAGTGGCCGGCTAAGCACACAAAGAATAGTCAGGAGATAAGCCAAGTAAGGGGAACCAGAAGACAGAATAACGAGAAACAAGCCGAGGTCAAAGGTTAGGAGAAAGTCACAAAGTCAGATAAACAAGCCAGAGAGCCTCCCCTTACAGCCGCCCACGGGATCCTGACATTACCCCCCCTCGAAGACCGCCCGGAGGGCAGGAAGCAGAAGGCTTCAAAGGAAACCGGGCATGAAAGGAGCGGACCAAAGAGGGAGCGTGCAGATGAGAGCTCGAAACCCAAGACCGCTCCTCAGGGCCGTACCCCTTCCAATCCACCAGATATTGCAGAAACACGTTAGTCGTGGAGGGCAGCCACTTCGTACACGTCACTAGGGACAGCGCGAGGGGAAACGGGCCGCCCGATGGGACGAGAGAACCAGTTACACAGCAAGGGCTTCAAAAGCGAGACGTGAAACGTGTTCGGAATACGCATGGAAGGAGGCAAGTCTAGGGAGTAGGAAACAGGGTTAACCCTACGTAACACGTTGTAGGGACCAAGAAATCTGGGAGCAAACTTAATCGAGGGAACCTTGAGACGAAGGTTCCTGGAGGACAACCATACCCTATCACCCGGAGCATAAGAAGGGGCCGCAACCCTATGACGATCAGCAAACTTCTTCTGAGCAGCTGCTGAACGAGACAGCGCAATATGGACCTGATCCCACATCTTCCGCAAAGAGGCGAGGTGCTGGTCCAAAGCGGGCATTTCCTTGTCGGAGAACGCACCGGGAAGGACAGAAGGCCGAAACCCATAAGCAACCACAAAGGACTTAAGCCAGTAGACGAATGAGACACCGTATTCCTGGCAAATTCAGCCCACGGAAGGAGGTGGGACCAGTCGTCCTGGTGCGCATTAGTGAAGCAGCGCAAATACAATTCCACAGACTGATTAGCACGTTCGACTGCACCATTAGATTGCGGGTGATAGGAGGAAGTGAACGACAAGGCGACCCCCATTTCAGCACAAAAGCCCCTCCAAAACCGAGAGACAAATTGAGGGCCCCTGTCAGATACTATATCCTGAGGCACCCCATGCAAGTGGAACACTTCCTTGGCAAACACCTGAGCAAGCTGTATCGCAGAAGGCAGTTTCTCAAGCGGAATAAAGTGCGCCATTTTAGAGAACCTATCCGTCACAGTCAATATCACTGTCTGACCATCAGAAGGAGGAAGGTCTACAATAAAATCCATGGATAAGTGGGTCCATGGTTTCTTGGGTACAGAGAGAGGCATCAGGAGACCCTGGGGTCTCACATTAGGAGATTTACACTGCGTACAGACCCGACAAGCCTGTACAAAATCCACTACGTCTCGCTTAAGTGAAGGCCACCAGAACTGTTGAAGGAGGCCTTTATAAGTCTTGGCAACCCCCGGATGACCAGCAGTTTTGGCGGTGTGAAATAAAGTTAACAACTTTTTTCTGTCATTTACTTTAACGTATAGTTTACCAACAGGCGTCTCAGGGGGTGCTTGGGTTTGGTATGTCTTAATATTATCAAGAAAGGGAGATGAAACAACCAAACGGGTAGCAGCTATTATCTGAGACGCAGGTATAATAGATTCAGGAGTCGGGTTAACAAATTCCAAAGGTTCATACTGTCGAGATATAGCGTCAGCTTTGGCATTATGGAAGCCAGGTCTATAGGTAATAACGTATTGGAAGCGCAAGAGAAATAGAGACCATCTAGCCTGCCGGGCGGACAACCTTCTAGCATCAGCTATATAGGAGAGGTTTTTATGATCTGTTATAACCATAATTTTGTGTGAATCCTCTAATAAGTACCTCCATTCCTTAAAAGCTAACACAATAGCTAATAGTTTCCTGTTCCCAACATCGTAATTCTTTTCTGGATCAGACAACCTCTTTGAAAAGTAACAACAGGGATGGAGGGGTTCGTCATACGATAACCTCTGTGACAGTACTGCTCCCACACCTGATTCAGAAGCGTCTACTTCCATAACAAAGGGAAAAGAAGGATTAGGGTGGTGTAGCACTGGAGCCAGGGGCGTATTAGCCGCGAGGCAAACAAGGCATTTGCCTTGGGCGGCATTTTCCAGGGGGCGGCAAAAAACGCCGCCCCCAAATGCCCAAGGCAAATGTCTTGTTAGCCTTGCGGCTAACAGACATGCTGGGCTGGTTGCTGGGCGACCAGCGAGGGAGCTCTTCCCCTGAGCTCTCTGCTCAGCTCCCTCGCGCGCCGCCCGCAGAGTGAGACTGGGAGACGGAATATGACGTCATATTCCGGCTCCGCCTCCCAGCCTCACTCTGCGGGCGGCGCGCGAGGGAGCTGAGCAGAGAGCTCAGGGGAAGAGCTCCCTCGCCGGCCACCCAGCCTGCCCGCCAGTGCCGTCCTGCAGCCACTGGCCCACCAGGGAATGGGAGAACCCCCCCACCCCCAGCATTCCCAAAGGTAGGGAGGGGGGGGAGTAAATTAAAAAAAAAAAAATGTGTTAATGTGAGTGTGTGTGTGTGTGTGTGTCTCTGACTGTGTGTGTCTGATAGTGTGTGTGTGTGTTAGTGTGTATGTGTGTGTCTGTTAGTGTGTGTGTCTGTTAGTGTGTGTGTCTGTGACTGTGTGTGTTAGTGTGTGTGTGTGTGTGTCTGTTAGTGTGTGTCTGACTGTGTGTGTCTGACTGTGTGTGTCTGACTGTGTGTGTCTGACTGTGTGTGTCTGACTGTGTGTCCGACAGTGTGTGTCTGTTAGTGTGTGTGTCTGTTAGTGTGTGTGTCTGTTAGTGTGTGTGTCTGTTAGTGTGTGTGTCTGTTAGTGTGTCCGACTGTGTGTGTTTGTTAGTGTGTGTGTCTCACTGTGTGTGTCTGTTAGTGTGTGTGTGTCCGACTGTGTGTGTTTGTTAGTGTGTGTGTCAGACTGTGTGTGTTTGTTAGTGTGTGTGTCTCACTGTGTGTGTCTGTTAGTGTGTGTGTGTCTGACTGTGTGTGTTTGTTAGTGTGTGTGTCCGACTGTGTGTGTTTGTTAGTGTGTGTGTCTGACTGTGTGTGTTTGTTAGTGTGTGTGTGTCCGACTGTGTGTGTTTGTTAGTGTGTGTGTCCGACTGTGTGTGTTTGTTAGTGTGTGTGTCTCACTGTGTGTGTCTGTTAGTGTGTGTGTCCGACTGTGTGTGTTTGTTAGTGTGTGTCCGACTGTGTGTGTTTGTTAGTGTGTGTGTGTGTGTCCGACTGTGTGTGTCTGACTGTGTGTGTCTGTTAGCTAGTGTATGCGTATCTGTCAGTGAATGTGTGTGTATTTAGAAGGCGGGGCAGGGGGGAAGGGTTGGGTGGGGGTGGCGCGCGCGCGGGGGGGTGTCTGAGTTTTGTCCTGCCTAGGGCAGCACAAAACCAAGATACACCACTGACTGGAGCAGAGGCAAATGCCTTCTTGAGAGTTTCGAAGGCCTTAAGGGCTTCAGGAGTCCAAACCCTAGGGTGTAGACCTTTTTTAGTCAGCTTCGTTATAGGAGAGATAAGTGGTGAAAAGTTTTTTATAAATTTCCTATAATAGTTGGTAAATCCTATAAAACGCTGGATGGCCTCAAGTCCTTGGGGAAGTGGCCAGGACAGTATGGCTTCCAATTTAGCAGGATCCATGCTGAAACCCTGTTCAGTAATAATATATCCTAGGAATTGCACAGAAGTCTGATCGAACAAACATTTTTCTAACTTACAATAAAGTCTGTTCTGTAATAACTTTTTAAGCACCATCCTAACATGTTTATGGTGTGACTTCAAATCAGGAGAATACATAAGTATGTCGTCAAGGTACACCACGGCACAGACATGCAATAGATCCCTAAGGACATCATTTATGAGATCCTGAAACACAGCAGGAGCATTACACAGTCCAAAAGGCATGACCAGGTATTCGTAATGCCCACTACGCGTATTGAACTCTGTCTTCCACTCGTCATTCTCCTTTATACGGACAAGGTTATAAGCCCTCCTGAGGTCTAATTTAGTGAAGTACTTAGAACCTTTAACACGATCAAACAACTCAGTGATGAGGGAGATAGGGTAGGCGTTTTTAATCGTTGTATTGTTCAGAGCCCTGCAGTCTATACATGGCCTCAGATCGCCCTCCTTCTTTGCCACGAAAAAGAAACCTTCTAATAAAAACTTTACTTAAGGATTCCCATATGTACTCCTCCATGATCTGGTTCTCTTTCTCAGATAGAGGGTAGACCTTACCCCTAGGAGGCATATTACCCGGTAACAGGTTTATGGCACAGTCATATTCACGATGTGGAGGTAGCTTATCTGCCTCCCTTTTTTCAAACACCAATGCAAGGTCTGCATATACAGAAGGGACAGAAACAGAAAGTGGTTTAGCCGTGGGCACATTAAGTAAACAAACAGGACGTACATGAGCCATACAGTCTCGTTGACAGGTTTCCCCCCAGGAGAGTATATCTACACAACCCCAATCAAGTACAGGGTTGTGTTTCACTAACCAGGGAAAACCCAGAACGATGGAGGCAGTAGGGGAGTCAATTATTTGGAAGGTTAACCTTTCCTTGTGCAAAGCACACACAGACATAACTATTTCTTGGGTTTCATGGGTCACCAGATGTTTCTCAAGTGGTCTACCATCTATGGCCTCAACGGCCAAGGGTGTGGCCTTTTGGATCAAAGTCAAGGCTGCGGTTTTGGCAAAATTCTCATCCATAAGGTTGTCTGCCGCACCTGAATCGATCAAGGCTTTGGTTGTTATAGTGGTCTTATTGACCAAGAGAGAAACCGTAATGAACGGTCTAGGGATGGACACATGAGGGGACAAAGTCATAACACCCGAGGCCGACCCCTCTCTAGGCCTTAGGTGCTGTAGTTTCCCTGTACTTTAGGGCAGGTATTACAGTGGTGCCCCCTCCTTCCACAATAAAGGCATAACCCTACGATACGCTCTTTCAGCCTCAGTTAACCCCGTAGCATCCAATTGCATGGGTTCAGGGGATGGTTGCCTAGGAGCGGGTAATGCTAGTAATGCAGTACTGGGTAGAGCAAGTAACACCCGTGTATCCATCCGTCTTTGACTACGCCTCTCTCTAATACGGTTATCAATAAGAATCATATAATCTATAACATCATCTAGAAGAACAGGCAATTCTCTGGATGCTATTTCATCCAGTATGTAAGTGGCCAAACCCTCCTGAAAGGCTGTTATGAGGGCGTCATTATTCCAAACCACTTCAGCTGCTAGAGTGCGGAATTCGATAGTATAATCCGTTACAGATCTGTTACCCTGTCGGACCCTAAGCAGAGCTTTGCCAGCAGAAGCAACCCTACCGGGTTGATCAAACGTGCATTTGAAAGCTGTCAAAAAATCTGCAAAGGACATAGGAGCAGTGCCGGCGCGTCCATAAGGCGGCACAGGCGGCCGCCTTAGGGCGCCAGAGGAGGGGGGCGCAAAAATCCGAATCCCCTGCCTCTGGCTGGAGACTCGGATTTCTAATCTCACCTCTCTCCCTGCAGCCAGCACACAGCAGGAGCCTGGCAGTGAAGTCAGCCGTCCTCCTCTGATGATGTCAGAAGGGGGCGGGACTTCTACTGCTCCCAGACTCCCCAGCGGTCCTGACTGCAGCTCCAGCCTCCAGCCTCCAGCCTCCTGCCTCCTGCCTCCAGCCTCCAGCCTCCAGCCTCCTGCCTCCTGCCTCCTGCCTCCTGCCTCCTGCCTCCAGTGCAGCCTGTCCCAGCCGACCACCAGGGATAAGGTTCTCCCTCCTGGCCCAAGGTAAGCCCCTGGGAGGGGAAGGGGAATAACTTTTAGTATGTTTACTTTTATTTTATTTTGTAAATCAAAACGTTTTTTTGTTTTTTTTTGCAGCCCCTCTCTACTGCCCCTGCCCCTGCCCCCAGCATACTCCCCCTGCCCCCACTATACTGCCCCTGCCCCACTATACTGCCCCTGCCCCACTATATTACCCCTGCCCCCACCATACTGCCCCTGCCCCCACCATACTGCCCCTGCCCCCACCATACTGCCCCTGCCCCCACCATACTGCCCCTGCCCCACCATACTACCCCTGCCCCACCATACTACCCCTGCCCCCACTATACACTATACTGCCCCCACTATACTGCCCCTGCCCCACTATACTACCCCTGCCCCACCATACTGCACCTGCCCCACTATACTGCCCCTGCCCCACTATACTACCCCTGCCCCACCATACTGCCCCTGCCCCACTATACTGCCCCTGCCCCACTATACTGCCCCTGCCCCACTATACTGCCCCTGCCCCACTATACTACCCCTGCCCCCACTATACACTATACTGCCCCCACCATACTGCCCCTGCCCCCACCATACTACCCCTGCCCCACCATACTACCCCTCCCCCACTATACATTATACTGCCGCTGCCCTCACCATACTCCCACTGCCCCCGCTATACTCCCCCTGCCCCCACCATAGTGCCCCTACCCCCTCTACAGCACTTCTATTTCCCTCTATAGCCCCTGCCCCCACCATACTGCCCCTGCCCCCTCTATGCGCCTGCCCCCCACTATACTGCCCCTGCCCCCTCTATAGCCCCTGCCCCACCATACTACCCCTGCCCCCTCTACAGCCCCTCTATGCCCCTGCCCCTCTATAGCCCCTGCCCCACCATACTACCCCTGCCCCTTAACAGCCCCTCTATAGCCTCTGTCCCCACCATACTGCCCCAGCCCCCCCTCTACTGCCCCATGTGCCCCTCTCCAGCACTTCTACTTCCCTCTATAGCCCCTGCCCCCACCATTCTGCCCATGCCCCCTCTACGTCCCTCTATAGCACCTGCCCCCACCATACTGCCCCATGTGCCCCTCTACAGCACCTCTATAGCCCCTGCCCCCACCATACTGACCCTGTCCTCCTCTACTGCCCCATGTGCCACTCTACAGCACCTCTATTTCCCTCCACAACCCCTGCCCCACCATACTGCCCCTCTACAGTCCCTCTATTTCCATCTACAGCCCCTGCCCTGTCTACAGCCCCTTTATTTCCCTCTAAAGCCTCTACCCCACCATACTGCCCATGCGCCCCCTATATAGCCCATGCCCCCCTCTACAGCCCCTGTCCCCACTATACTGCCCATGTCCCCCTCTATTGCTTCTGTGACCCCCTCTTTATCCACTGTGCCTCCTCTATTTCCCTCTACAGACCCTGCCCCCTGCCTCTGCCCCCCTTTCACACGCCTCTACTGCCCCTGTCTCCCCCCTCTAATTCCCCTACCCCTATACAGCCCCTGTTCCCCCCGTCCCCCCCTCTACTTCCCATTTACCCCCACCATACTGTTCCTGTGACACCACTTTATTGCCTCAGTGTCCCTCGTTACAGCCTGTGCCCACACCATACTGCCCCTGTGTCCCCCTCTACTGCCCGTTTCCAACCACATTGCCCATTTTCTCCCACCACAGCCCCTATACTCCCTTATACAGCCCCTAACTCCCTTACTTCACATCCCTTCCACTCCCTTGTACAGCCCCTATTCCCTTACTACAGTCATTACCCCCACTACAGCCCCTCTCACCCAATTGCTGCCCATATCCCCCACACTACAGCCCCTGTTCCCACTTGCAGCCATCAACCTACTTCAGTCCCTAACCCCCTACTACAGCCCCAATTCCCCACTACATTTACTAAGCCCCCAATTACAGCCCCTAACTCTCAACTACAGCCCCTAACTCCTCAATTAGAGCCCCTATTACCCCACTAAAACTCACTACCAGCCCCCCCACCCACGATTAGGTTCTGGATCTGCCCCTGCTTTGTATACCTGTGTCTGCATGTCTCTGTATGACTATGTCTGTCTGTGTATGAAAGTGTATTTATGTCTGTGTCTGTATGTCTCTATATGACTGTGTCCGTGTGTTTCTGCCTGTGTCTGTATGTCTCTGTATGACTGTATCCATATGTCTCTGAATGCCTTGTTCTGTGTACATATGTCTCTGCATGCCTGTATGCATCTGTATGCTTTGTTCTGTATGTCTTTGTATGCCTGCATCTTCATGTCTCTGTATGTCTGTGTTTGTATAACTGTGTCTTTATTTATCTATATGTGTGTGTCTGTATGACTGTATGTCTGTGTACCTGTATGTGTTGATTGTATGACTGTGTTTGTTTGATTGTGTGCCTGAATATTTCTGTGACTATGTGCCTGTATGTGTGTGTAGCTATATATCTATGTCTATATGGCTTGGGAGAGAAAAGTTACATAAAGGGCCCCGAGGGGAAGAGGGACACACAAAAAACAGACTGAGGGGAGAGACCCACAGAAAAGGGCTGTGGGAAAGAAAGACACACAGAGGGGCTGGGGGGGAGGGAGGGGGAGAGGAGATACACATGGGGGTTGTAAGAGACATATACAAGAGGGTGTAAGACACACTAATATATACAATACACTAAATGGGGATTTCAAAAGGCTGGATACGGGACACCGCTAAAGATACATCTTATTTGTGTGTCGGGGGGGAGGGGGGCGGCAAAATTCACCTTCGCCTGTGTAGCCAAAAATCTTTGCACCGGCCCTGCATAGGAGACGTATTTTCCCACATGGGGTTGGCCCATGCTAAAGCCCTCCCGGACAAGGGGTTTATAAAAAAGGCAATTTTGGATCTGTCAGTGGGATAGGAATGTGGATTCATCACCAAATGGATATCAATTTGGTTGAGGAAACCACGACACAATGCTGGGTCACCACTGTAGTGCTGTGGCGGCGTCATATGAACTACATGAGCAGGAACGGGTACCGGAGTGGGAATGGGTTCGGGCACAGCAGCAGCAGCCTCCTGAACGGCAGGCTGCAAGTGTGCAGTACGAGCCAGTATGGTTTGTAAAGCTTGAGCAAACTGATCCATACGGTGGTCTAAACCATCCATTCTAGCCTCCTGATTAACTAGGAGCTGTGGAATGTCAGCAGGTTCCATTATGGCCCTGTTGTAATGTCACGCTTCGGGGAACCAAACACGCTAACACACACACAGAAAAGGCGCTGTACCGGACCTTAGAGTGGCCGGGCTAAGCACACAAAGAATAGTCAGGAGATAAGCCGAGTAAGGGGAACCAGAAGACAGAATAACGAGAAACAAGCCGAGGTCAAAGGTTAGGAGAAAGTCCCAAAGTCAGATAAACAAGCCAGAGAGTATGTAACCAGAAGCACAAGTTTCAGTAGCAATACTAGCAAGCAAAGACCACAACAGGGCACTGAGAGACAGGAAAGGTAAGTATATAAATCCTGTGTTTAATTCTGATTGGATAATTTCCAATCAGAATTAACAATCACACGTGGGAGATATCTATACCTCCCACTGTGATTGTAGTGCTGTGACTTTAACGCCGGGTCACGTGGCTGACCACGGCTTTATATGAATGCGCGGTCTCCCAGCGTGCAGCGTTATACATGCTGCCGCTGGGAGACGAGAAGGAGGATGCGAGTGCCGTCCGGGGCTGTGAGGATGCCGCTCGCCAACAGGTAGGGGAAGGGGAGACCACGGGCGGCGAAGAACTGAGGGTGAGTGCTGCAAGCGGATTGCAGCCTCCCCTTACAGCCGCCCGCGGGATCCTGACAGTAGAGAGAGGCAGGGAGGGAGATGCTGTAACTTCTTATTCCTGCCTCTCTCCACACAAACAGCGACCCCTACTAGCTGGCGCTGGTATTGCAGAGTAATCTCTGTTTATACTCTGTTTATTACTTCAATACAGGCACCGGCTTGGCAGCCTCAAATACCTGAGAAATACTTCTGGGAAATACCTGGCAAGAGTTTTTTTTTAAATCAATGGGCCTATTCCATGGGCCTGGGCCTGGAGCTGCAGCTCCATCAGCCCCTATGTTAATCCGGCCCTGGGTCCAGCTGCCTCCTTGGTGACATCATCTGCCTCCTTGGTGATATCATCATTAAATTGTACAATTTTAAGCCAATTCTATGCTTTCCCATAGGGAAAGAATTGGATTGGCTGAAATTGGCACGGAGGCGGGATAGGGGCGGGACCAAACACTGTTTTGGCCAATCAGCGCCTCCTCATAGAGGTATATTGAATCAATGCATCTCTATGAGGAAAATTCAGCATCTCCATGCAGAGCGTGGAGATGCTGCCCGGCGGTGCTGCCTTCTGTGCAGCACTGCTCCAGGAAGCACCTCCAGTGGACATTTGATGAGTGGCCACAGGAGGTATCCCTAGGGGGCAGTGTTTGCATGAAAATGCCTGAAGGGAATGATGATACTCACCAGAACAACTACATTAAGCTGTAGTTGTTGTGGTGACTATTTTCCCTTTAACCTTGTGAAATCAGCCTAACAAGCTCAACGCTGCAAGTAAATCATGAGTCTAACCCAGTTTAAAGTTTATAATGTTTTCTAACATGCGTTATCTACAGTAGAATGCTCTGTGAAACCTCAATTGTGATTGCTTTGAAAATTTTGCAATTTTAGTCTGATAATTTTATTGATTGATTACTGACACTGGATTGCAATTTATCCCATTGACAGTAGATGTGAAGCAGTAAATATTGTCTGAACTGATTTTTACAAGCAGGAACTATTCATACATCTCTGATTGCTGTAGTTTGAGACAGTGTAGCCGCTCATGAATCAAATCATTCAAAGGAGGCAAGTAATTTTGATATTACTCCCCATCTTCAAATTCTTCATCAACCACAAGGAAAATAGTGCTAGCTCTAAAATCTGCAAAACCAAACTTTAAGTATGCAAACCATTGCAAGTAGTCAAAACATTTTAGAACGGTTTCACTTCTCACATGGGCTCCGCTCCCTGCCTCTACTACTTCCTAAGGAGGGAAGATCTGGCTTAGGAGCTTTCCTGAGTTGTAGTGGAGATGGGGAACAGCGCGCAGCGGATCCGAGATAAGAAGTAAAACTGCTCTAAAATGGCTTAACTATGTACAAAGAAAGTGTGCCAGGACCCTCCTGGCACCATAACCACTACAAAAGCTGTTGTGTTTATGTTGCTTGGATTGTTCCTCTTAGATGTAGTGTCCATATAACAATGTCAAGAACTAGTACTATCCAATATGTTACAGAAAATATGCACAACGTGGAAGTAGGTATAGTGTACTAGCTCAAAAACACCTGTAAAGTGGTATCCCCTACACCACTTAAAACATAGAATTATACATACATAAAACAAGTGGAGCTTTTAGATTTCAGCAGGCGTTCTGTAAAAGTAAAATACATACAGAAAATAGTGCAATATGTCTATAACACAGTATATAGAAAAGGGTTAAAATATTTGTCAAACTCACAAGCCTGGAGTCATACCCTCATATGACTCTGGTGGTATAAGCCTCTGGACCATTTGGGGGTTGTCCAGACCCTTCTTTGGCAGCGTGCTGGATGTTGAGTAATTCCTTTGGTGTCTTTCTGACTGGTTTCCAAAATAGGAGTAAGTACCCAGTGTGTCAGGATTTAAAAAACGATTTATTCCAAAGAAATATAAAAACAAGATATATATATAATAAAAAATACTTATCCCAGGTAATACTGGGTAGACTCAATAGTCTCAAGTTCAAGTAGATAGTCCAAAACGCGTTTCGCCTTCTCATAAGGCTTCCTCAGTTGGCTGTTCTGTGTTCCGTCTGTTCCAGTGGCTTTTTAAATGCCTTGTTTGCCGGTTTCACAAATTTTGTCGTTTACTTCCGGTTTCGGCACTTCCGGTTTCGGCACTTCCGGTTTCGGCACTTCCGGTTTCGGCACTTCCGGTTTGCGTCCTTTTGGAACGCAACGTGCGTTCCAACATCAGTTTCGTCGTTGGACTTCCGTGTGTGGGCAATTCAACAAGCTTTATTGACATAAGGAAGTGTCCATGTGCGAGAAATACTTCATATAGGAATAATTTAAGTAGAGAAGTTCGTATATTCAGAAAATTGGTACAGTATGGACTCATATATATAATATAATATTCATACTAATAAAAAATTAATTTAAAAGGTGGTTCTTTGCATTTTTGATAAGTGGACAAGCTGGGTCTACTAAAAAAAAAGGGATACACATATAAAGGAGGTAAAAGCATAATAAATACTAAAATGCATATTAATTCATAAAGTGACATAGTTCAAAATCTTTGTTTAGCCCATATGGTATCATGGTATTAAAATTGAAGATAAATTTCATTTCCTCCTTCCCTATCTTTCTAATATAGTCTCCTCCTCTCCAATCTTTTGATACTTGCTTTATTGCACTAAAGAACATTCCTTCAGGGTTTTTTTGGTATCTTTAATTTAACAGGGACGGAATTACCAAAGGAGGATATTGAGGTCTTACAGAGGGGGCTCAAGTTTGCCCCTACTGCAGACCTCAATAAGTTTGATTTCTATATAGACATCAACAAATTCATCAGGCATCTCTGCCTAAAAAAATTCTTCTTTGACAAAGAGAATAAATCAGATGAGGAGGCAATATCAGAGTACATACACACTAACCTCAAAACAAAATCAGAATTCTTTCCTAAATACCTCATTTCGGATGAAATAAAAACGTTTGAAATAATGGTAATGAAAGAAATTAAGAAAATAAAACCATTGAATAAATATTCCCAGAATTTGTCTATCAAAGAAAGAAAAGCAGTAGAACAATTACAACACAACAAAGAAATTGTTATTAAACCAGCGGACAAAGGAGGAGGGGTAGTTGTCACTACAAAGAGTAAGTATCTGCAAGAAGCAGAAAGAATATTGTCAGACCCAGAGACATATAAAATATTGGACAAGAACCCTAGTGAGGACATTAAAAAGAAATTTGATGAGTTCATCAAGAAAGGTTTAGAAAAGGAAATATTGACCGAACAAGAAGCAGACTATTTATCCACCCCTTACCCCAAAATCCCTGTATATTACCACCTCCCCAAAATACACAAGAATAGAGACAATCCTCCAGGGAGGCCCATTATATCTGGAATAGACTCCATCTCTGCTAAAATCTCTGAATATTTAGACCATCTATTGCAACCTCTGGTCATCCAAAATCCCGCTTATTTAAAAGACACTATCCATATTTTACAAATTTTAGAGGAGACACCTTGGAAGGAAGGGAATTTTTTAGTCACATGTGATGTGACTTCGTTATACAGCATAATACCTCACGAAAAGGGATTGGAAGCCGTGCAATATTTTTTAGAAAAACACAATTTTAAAAGAGAACAAGTTTTATTCATTTTAGAAGGTATACACCTTATTTTAACCAACAATTTTTTTTGGTTCAATGAAGTTTTTTACCTACAGGTTAGGGGGACGGCGATGGGCACCAAGTTCGCCCCCAGCTATGCGAACCTGTTCATGGCGTATTGGGAAGAACAGCACGTATATCAAGGACACCCATGGGGATCGAACTTGGTGAACTATCGCCGTTATATAGACGACATATTTTTTATCTGGACAGGAAATGCTATGGACATCAACTCCTTCATTTCCTATTTAAACACTAACGAATGGAACTTAGTTCTGACGGCACAGATCAACACTCAACACATCAATTTTTTAGATCTAGATATTCATATAACAGACATGAAGATTGCAACCAAAAATCACTTTAAAGAAGTAGATGCGAACGGCTACATTCGCAAGGAAAGTTGTCACCACACTCCTTGGTTAACCAATGCACCCAGAGGACAGTTCCTAAGAATTAGAAGGAACTGTTCGAGTGACCAAGATTATTTAAGACAAGCCAATAAGATCAAAATTCAATTTTTACAAAAAGGCTATGAGGATTCTTCACTACAGGCAGCCCTAGAAAATGTCCTAAAAATACTGAGGAAGGAACTTCTGGTATACAAAAACAAAAAGAAAGACCCTAAATGGAGTAGTAATAACATTCCTTTTATATGCAATTTTAATGGTAACAACAAGAAAATTAATAAAATTATAAATAAGCACTGGCATATCTTACGAGACGATCCAGTCCTCAAGAATATCCTGCCCGATAAACCAAAAATAATTTTCAGGGGAGCCAAGAATCTAAAAAATACCTTAGTACAAAGTTGCAATAGAGAAACAAAAATAAAGAAAAACTTTTTCAC
The DNA here is from genome assembly GCF_036172605.1 of Pelobates fuscus. Taxonomy (NCBI): domain Eukaryota; kingdom Metazoa; phylum Chordata; class Amphibia; order Anura; family Pelobatidae; genus Pelobates; species Pelobates fuscus. The sequence goes on along the minus strand of NC_086318.1, from coordinate 341,222,196 downwards.
AATGAATAAAGGATTCTATGGATGCGGGCAATGCCTAGCGTGCAAGAACACTAAAAATAAAAAAAGACACATAACAGACCTAGAACCCTTTATTAATAGGAAATTTACCATAAAAGATCACCTCACGTGCCACTCTAAGGGGGTGATTTACGTTTTAAAATGTCCCTGCAACCTCCTCTACATAGGCCGTACAATTCGAAGCCTTAAGATTAGGGTGGCTGAACACACAAGAAATATTAAAAATGGATTGGAGTCACATAGCGTCTCCAATCACTTCAGAATCATACACCAAAAAAACCCTGAAGGAATGTTCTTTAGTGCAATAAAGCAAGTATCAAAAGATTGGAGAGGAGGAGACTATATTAGAAAGATAGGGAAGGAGGAAATGAAATTTATCTTCAATTTTAATACCATGATACCATATGGGCTAAACAAAGATTTTGAACTATGTCACTTTATGAATTAATATGCATTTTAGTATTTATTATGCTTTTACCTCCTTTATATGTGTATCCCTTTTTTTTTAGTAGACCCAGCTTGTCCACTTATCAAAAATGCAAAGAACCACCTTTTAAATTAATTTTTTATTAGTATGAATATTATATTATATATATGAGTCCATACTGTACCAATTTTCTGAATATACGAACTTCTCTACTTAAATTATTCCTATATGAAGTATTTCTCGCACATGGACACTTCCTTATGTCAATAAAGCTTGTTGAATTGCCCACACACGGAAGTCCAACGACGAAACTGATGTTGGAACGCACGTTGCGTTCCAAAAGGACGCAAACCGGAAGTGCCGAAACCGGAAGTGCCGAAACCGGAAGTGCCGAAACCGGAAGTGCCGAAACCGGAAGTAAACGACAAAATTTGTGAAACCGGCAAACAAGGCATTTAAAAAGCCACTGGAACAGACGGAACACAGAACAGCCAACTGAGGAAGCCTTATGAGAAGGCGAAACGCGTTTTGGACTATCTACTTGAACTTGAGACTATTGAGTCTACCCAGTATTACCTGGGATAAGTATTTTTTATTATATATATATCTTGTTTTTATATTTCTTTGGAATAAATCGTTTTTTAAATCCTGACACACTGGGTACTTACTCCTATTTTGGAAACCAGTCAGAAAGACACCAAAGGAATTACTCAACATCCAGCACGCTGCCAAAGAAGGGTCTGGACAACCCCCAAATGGTCCAGAGGCTTATACCACCAGAGTCATATGAGGGTATGACTCCAGGCTTGTGAGTTTGACAAATATTTTAACCCTTTTCTATATACTATCCAATATGTTACCTTTCCTGTAGCCTATGTTAAATGTACTCCTTGTGCATTAAATTGTGCCACATATAATTACCTAGCATTGTTTCCAATCTGTATAGGTCTCCTTAAATGTTATGCAGTAAGATTTAATATGCTGATCACACTTATTGTCATCACACAGCCATTGAAATTGAAAACCAATTTGGAAACGTTGAGCTTCGGTAAAGATCAGAGAAAAGGAACTATGTTTTAATCCATCCATGTCCCTTGATATTTGATCCATTAAATATTCTTTTATTTAAAGATATGCACCCCTGCTGCTTCTTTTACCAGATCGTTACTTTCCATTATTACCACCTGCTCCTGTATAAGGAAAAAACCAATGTGACCTAGTTCACTTGTCTTAAAGAGAGTAATTATGTGGATTTTTCTTACAAAGCAGGAAATTATTATATTCTGAATTACAAATGTAGTGTAGCTGTACATCTGAAACCATAAAAAGACTAATGTACTGGAATTAATCAGCTCTCAAGCTGGCCAGGACTGCCCGTATTGTATGCCAGGTAACTGTCAGTTCCTCACCCCTTGATATTTATACTGTAGCCCCACCTCTTAATATTTTTGGATACATCAGAGCAGGGGTTCCCCATTGATTTTTCTCATGGAACCCTTTTACATAGTGTATTAACATCATGGAACTCCCCCCTCCCCCCCCCCCCCTGCAAAAAACATTGGCGCCGTAACACATACCTTTTTAATTGGCAGAGTGTAATGTTTTCTTTTTTTGCAAATTTAGTTTTTTGGTATACATACAATTATTTCTACAGATAGTAAACAGAGTGTAGTACTTAGGAGCAGGTGTGCTTTTGTGTGTAGAGTTGGTGTTTGTATGTAATGTTTGCATTTGCGTGTAGGGGTGTGTTTGGATGTAGTGTTGGCTTTTAAATACATATGTGTAGTATTGGTGTTTGAGTGAAGGGTGTGTTTGTATATAATTTTGGAGTTTGAATTCAGGGGTGTTTTTGTATGTAATCTTTGTGTTTGCAGGGGTGTGTTTGCATGTTGTGTTGGTGTTTGATTGCTCGGATGTATGCACATACACTGCCACATACATACTTACACAGATATATATATACACATTAACACAGAGATACACACAAACCCACTTTACATATACACACATTCATAAACACACAGCCACAAACATACACACTGACACACAGATACACATACTGATGCAGATACACACATATACACACACTCAGATACACACAGTGACAGACGCACACCTTAACACACAGATACACGCACACTGACACACAGATACACGCACACACACTGAAAGATACACACAGTGACACTCAGATACACACACTGATACACAGATAAGACACACTCAGATACACACTAGCACACACACAGGCACATACAGGCACACAAATACACACACTGGCACAGATACACACTAGCACATAAACACACTTAGATACACACAGATACACGCACACCGACACAGAGATACACTTACACTCAGATACACACATTGGCACATACACACTGGCACAGATACACACACACTGCTATATACACACTGGCACATACACACACACACACACACACTGAAAGATACACACACTGATACTCAGATACACACAATGGCGCATACACTCAGATACACACTGACACAGGTACACACAGTGACACATACAAACAGAAACACAGTGGCACATACACACACACACACACACACACAGATAAACACAGTAACACAAACACGGACACACAGATACACACTCTCAGATACACACAGTGACACATTAATACACACAGTGACACATACACACAGTGACACAGATACACACACACTGCCAGATACACACACACACTGTCAAATACACACACATGTCATTTTTTTATATTTGCAGTCACTCCACTGTTAGTATACCAGTTGTCTGCAGGAGGGTGAATTGCTGGCTGAGGCTGGTGTGTGTGGGGGAAGCTGCTCACTCCCAGCTGCTGCATCTCTCCCTGCAACACAGTGTTTTCTATATGAAGCTGGGAGGAAATGACCGTTCGTCACATCCTCCCAGCATCCCATACTACAGGAGCCAGGTCACGCAATGAATTGGCTGCGGCGCTGACCGGGTCCCTCTGCAGCAATGACCATCGGGTGGCCCTACCTATAGGGAGTTTATAGGGCCACCCTACCTATAGGGCCACCCAGTGGGCAAATCACAGCGAAACCCCAGTTGGGAAACGCTGCGTTAGAGTAAAACTATAAGGAGGATTCACTCCTCCTCCTCACATACATATATACACTGGGATTGCACACAATTTGCACTCACACCCGGGGCTAGATTTCCCTTTAGGCATTTTACAGGAATATACTTGATGGGGTCACCCCAAGCACCTATGCTGTCTGCCTAAACCCCCTTACAACCTGCTGCCCATGGCAATTGCTGACCAGAAGAGAGGCTGCAGGACTTAGATCACTTAGAGTTCAGTCTGAGGGAGCCTGATCTATGTACCCATCCCCTCACATTGAACACAGAGATCTCCTGGAGGGAGAATGGCCAGAAAATAGGACTGGAAACACAATGCATAAATGACAGGTACACACACCCATACTGACACACTCTCACACTTCTAAAAAAAAATGCTAGATTGCATTGCTACACACACACACTCCACAAATTGATACCCACACTGTACACACATACATACTGCGTCCCACACACAGAGCTGTGCTACTACACACACTATGCTCACACACTCACACTTCTAGGAACACGGAGCTTGAAAATATTGCTGCACACATTTTACACAACCACAAACGCACACACATAGTTTCTCAACAGGGCCGGCCAAAGACATTGTGCTGCCTGGGTCCAAGGATGAAATGCCGCCTTCCCCCCCCCCCCCCCCACAAGCACCTCACCAAAACACACCACATTATTTTATGCATTATCTGTGTTTGTGCAGTGGATGCAGAGTCTGTATGTGCAGTGAATTCAGTGTCTGTGTTTATGTAGTGGATGCATTGTGTTTATGTAGAGAATGCAGTGTGTGTGTGTTTGTATGTGTATGCAGTGGATGCAGTCTGTGTGTAGTGGTGTTGAATAGGTTAAATGTGAGGTTGGGGGGGGGGGGAGTTTTTTTTTAACATAGCTATATTTCTTTCTTTCTTTCTTCCTGCGTTCTAACTGTGGGCAGGAAGGGGGCTTGGATTTCCTGGTGGTTTGGTGCCATAGCTGGAGGATAGTGAAAAGGGGGCCCAGGAGTCTAATTCCACATCCAGCAGCAACAGGTCCTCTCCTTTCTCAAACCATGAGGCTATTGGCATGGGTTGCTACGGCAACGCTCTGGCATGCATTGCTTGTTGTGTGGACTGTTGCCATGGTAACCAGCAGCTCAAGAAAGGTTAGTACCTGCTGCTGCTGAGATGAGACTCCAGAGCCCCCTATTCAATAGACAAGCTAGCACAAGCCCAGTACTATATATATATATATATATATATATATATATATATATATATATATATATACTGGCATGACAAAGTGCTGTCTGGAGCCATGGACCAACTGGGACCAATGCACAGGCCAGCCCTGCTTCCCACACATACACACATGCTGCTACCCACACTATATACACACACAAATTGCTATCCAACTGTTACATACATTAAGATATTACACATACTGTTACTTACACTGTTACAAACACACAGTACAACAGATGCTGCTACCTACATTGTTACAAACACACACTGCTGCACAGACACAAACTATACATACACACACACTCTAAATTTTTATATATACATATATATATATATATATATATATATATATATATATATATATATAGGCAATTGAAATGGTTGGCTGCACTCAGACTTTTTCTTAAAACATAACTTTTATTTAATCATATAAGAGCAGATCAAGGTTTCAGTCCCTCTTGTGGACTTTCATCAGGATCATGAAAGTCCACAAGAGGGACTGAAACCTTGATCTGCTCTTATATGATTAAATAAAAGTTATGTTTTAAGAAAAAATCTGTGAGTGCAGCCAACCATTTCAATTGCCTGGATACTGGAGCCCTGGTGATGCACCCGGTTATAAAACAGCGAAGTCTGAGTGCAAGGTACAATAACATATATATATATTTAAATTGATTTTCTCACCCCTACTGGGTGGTATGTTTATTCCTCATTCTCGGGTCCTTTACTAGAGACCTGGGAGTCTTCAGGTTCTGCGCAGTATCTTAGCTGTTGGACAGCGATCTCAGATGTCCCACCTGGAATCTGTTGAAGCCACTCCCCCAACTTGGGAGTCACATGCCCAAGTGCTCCTATCACAACTGGGACTACTACTGCCTTCACCTTCCACATCCTTTCTAGTTCTTCTTTCAGTCCTTGGTATTTGTCCATTTTCCTTCTTCCAGATGTTATAGTTACTGAGTATTGCTACATCCACCATGACTGCAGTCTTATATATATATATATATATATATATATATATATATATATATATATATATATACACACCACATTTTTTTTTTTATTAGTCATGTTTTCCTTTTGAGTTTGGACAGAGGGGTTAAGGAGGCATGTTTGATAATTCTATGCCTACAGTGATGTAAATCTAGCCCTGGTTAGACTGCACGCAAACAAACACTGAAACACTTACATTGCACACATTAAAGCTACCACATACAAATTGCACATACACAGACACTGTTGCATCAATATTATTTCTATACAAAATATTGCCAAACTTATATTGCACACAAAACCGCACATGTGCCCTCATAATGAAGAACAACATCTGCTCTCACACTGACATTATAAACACCAAAATACAAACTATTTTTATAATTTTTGGGGAACTTTTTTCTTTTGGCTCAGTAGTTTGAAAAGGAAAACCGTACTAAAAGATGTATGCAAGATACATAGTGGGCTCCACAAATTTTAAGAGTGGGGCTAGCCTGCCATGAGTAGTAATGTTTGTAAGGTAGGGACATCCAGCAGCCCCTGCCACCTCATCCTTTTATTGCTGGCTGCTGGACTTCACCGTGCGGCTGCCAAATTTGAAGTATCGGATGGTCTGTAGATTCTGTAGATATTTGTTTAAAAGGCTTGAATTATTTGGGGGGGGGGGGGGGGGGAGGTAAACAGAATATTCAAGGATATAATTAATATGTATGTGCACAGGTTGATGATCCAAAGAGAAAGCATAGTGCCATTATGGAGTTAAGAATGTTTTTTTATGGCAAAATTGGCTTCATATTGGGGTTTTCATGCCTTCTTTTGGATCAACAGCACAACACTATGCATTTTGACGGTTGAACTACGATGACTATGTAACTATGATACAACAATGCTTTATTTACCTCTCCTGGAAGATGATTGATTAATATGCTAAAACCATTTACCGTGACGTGACAACACTTTTGACACAGAATTGATATTTTACAGTTTTTGTTTTTTTTGTATGTAAGTATACATAAGTATACATATTGATGGGAAGCACATCAAAAGGGTTGCCCAGAAGAAGGTGTATAAGATTAAGAAATTACCCAATGAAGAATCCGGCAGAAAATGCATTATACATACTGCAGGATAATACATTTTATGTGTTTCCATTAAAATGACACAATTATATGTGTCCCTGAAAATATGGTGGATATGGTAACCCTATATAAATTATGGGCTAATATTTATGTATTGGATTTATTGTACATTTCTCTAGAATACAGCCAAGATGTGGGGATACCTCTGGACTCACTACAAGTCATCCTTCAGCACTCAGGAAAGGAAAAACCTCCTGTGGAGGAAACCCCTGGGGAACCATGGCTTGAAGGACTGCCCTTCCCTCTGGGCATTAAGAGGTAAAAACAGAGAGGTTACTAGAAGCTGGGGTAGCTCTTTTTATGAGCTGATCAAGGATTCTGTTGGCGGACAGAGATGGTATATATATATAGAGAGAGAAATTGATAGAGAGAGAGTTTTCCTGAAACATTTAAATTGACAGACAAACGTATTTCCCCAAACATTTAAATGCACAAACAGATGTCCCAAAACACTTAAAAAGACAGACAGACAGGCAGCTTTTGCCAAATATCTAAACAGACATCTTTAACTAAGCATTTAAATAGACAGACTGCTTTCTCAGTCATTTAAATAGACCGTCAGACAGGACAATGTTCATCAAACACTTACAATGCCAAAAAAAAGTATGTGAACACTTTAGAAATGACTGCATTTAAGTATAAATTTGTCTTAAAATCTGGTTTGACGTTCATCTAAGTTACAGTAATTAACAAACACAATCTGTTTTAACTAATGACACACACATTATTGTATTGTTCTTATACATATTGAATACATCATTCATATATTTACAGCACAGGCTGGAAAAGGTATGTAAAACCCTAGGCTAATAATTTCAACAAAAGCCCATTGGTGTTGGGAACTGGCAAACCTGATGTCCAATTAATGAAACATGATTGGGATCCGGGGGGACAGAGGGGAGAGCTAGTTTGACTTGTAAAAAGCCCTTGAACATTTTGAGTTTGCTATTCACAAAACACTGACCAGGCATAGTGTGCATGGCAGGACACCACAAAGATTTCCAAAACAATTGCTGCACTCTTGAATTTTGCCAAAGATCACCGTTACACTTTACAGTGCTACTGAGAAATTGTTTTGTAGACTGATGAGTTGTTTGGGAACACAGAGCATTATGTATGGAGTAAAAAGGGCACTGTATGCCAACTTGAAAACATAATCCAAATGGTTAAGTACAATGGAGGGAGTATGGTAATTTGTGGCTGCTTTGCTGCTTTGTGGCCTGGACCACTTGACATCATCAAGAGGAAAATAAATTCTCAAGTTTATCAAGATATCCTACAGGATAATATCAGGGTGGCTGTTTCACCTTCACCAGCTGAAGCTCGGTAGAAGTTGGGTAATGCAGCAGGAAAATTATCATGAACTATAAAGTAAATCCACTAATGAATGGCTTTAAAAAAAGAAAATCTGCTTTTTGGAGTTACCAGTCAAAGCCCAAACCTTAACCCCATAGAGATGCTGTGGAATGAAATCATTTTCTCCAGACATCCCAAGAATATGGCTGACCTGAAGCAGCTCTGTAAGGAAGAGTGGTCCAAAATTCCTACTGAACTTTTGTGTATATTATTCCACAGCTACCAGAAATGATTGGTTGAGGTTTTTGCTGCCAATGTAGGATCAAATAGCAGGTCACTTACATTTTCCACTGCACTGTGAATGTTTAATGGAATGTGTTTAATAAAGACATGAACAATTATATTTTTGGGTGATGTTATCTTAATCACATTGTGTTTGTCTATACTTGTAACTTTGATAAAGAGATGACATTGTATGACCAATTCAATGCAGAAAAAGTTATTCCAAAGGGTTCATATGCTTTTTCTTGCCACTGTAAATAGGCACACAGAAATGTTTCCCCAGACATATAAATGGAGAAAACAGACAGATATTTTTACCCAAACATTTAAGAGACAGGCCAGTATAGTGTTAGGAAAATACATTTTTTTTTTTAGGAATACTTTATACTGGTCCTTTAACCCCTTAAGGACACATGACATGTCTGACACGTCATGATTCCCTTTTATTCCAGAAGTTTAGTCCTTAAGGGGTTAAACAGACCGACAGACAGCTTTTCCAAAGCATTTAAATAAGCAGAGGGACAGACAAAAAGCTTTCCATAAGCATTTTAATAGATTGACAGACAGCTATCCCCAAACATTTAAATAGACAATTATATAGTTTCCCCCAAACATTTAGACAGCCATGTTCCCCAAAAATGAGACAGATAAATTTTCTCCAAACACTTAAATAGACAGAGGGACAGCTTTCCCCATGCATTGAAATATACAGAAAGACAGATTTCCCGGGGGCGGAGCCTGACCGGGGAGCTGAGCAGACACGTTTACTGAGAGCTCCTGAGCCTGATCCTGGTTTTAAGCAAAAATCAGGGGGTAATCTACAATTTCTGCACCCCAGTTCACCCTGCCTTGTCACACAGGAGCAGGGGTACCGGGAGACACCTTGATCGCCTACATGCCCGCTGTGATGCTGAACCGGAGGGCCGAGGCCTACAACTCGCAGAGCTGGAGAGAGGCGGCCGCTCTCCCAGCTCACCGATCCTCACAGCACCCGCAGTATCGGACCTCCCTCCCCCCCCCCCAAGACCGGCGGGGGTTATCCCGGTCCCCATCGACATGTACCATCAGCCCACAAACGATGCAAAAACCGACGGCACTCCACAACAGGCTCCGCACCAGCAGGCTGTAAACCGCAAAATGGCGACCACAATCCTTAACACGGAGCCTGCAGAAACTCAGCCCCTCCATGAACGCCTGGATGCTCTGCTGAATAGTTTTTGGGAAAAACTGGAGCAGTGGCGTTTACACCAAACCCCCAACCAACCTGCAGTAGTGGGGAAGCGGGAGACTGCGAGCCGGAGAGGGCAGATCCCGGACATGGCCGCCAATTCTTCAATGGCGGAGTGCCCTTCTAGGCAGAGGCCCAACAGGAGATTCTCTCCAAACCACCGACCACACCGCAGGAGGGTCGCCCGCCGCCGGCGGCGGAGAACCACCAGATCCCTCCACAGCGCCCATAAAGGGAAAGACCCGGCCCAGAGAGGTACCCGAGTCTGTGGACACGAGGTGGGGGCCCAATGTAAAGCCTGGAGCTGGGGAGAAGCTTCTCACCGCACTCAACCCCTCTGCACGTTTACCCCACGGACTGACGTCTATCTCACTACACTGCCGAACAACCGACCATCCATCCGTCCGACACCAGCCTTGATCCTGACCGGCATCGGCTGAATGCTTCCAAGGACTCAGACAGAATAGGCCAGTGCTACCATTCCCAGCGACACAGCAACCTTGCCTCCTGACGGAATCGGTTCAGCTACCTTGATGGACTGGCACTGTGCTGGACTTTCCCACCTAACGATCTGAGCAGCTGCTCTAGCCCTTAAACGCCATGCACCATATTTTGAGTTCTATGTCCTTTTCTTTTATTAATTGTCTTTCATTTCTGCATATGCCTCAATACCTGGACACTGGTGTCTTATAATCTTTAGGATAGCTAGTACAAAGTTGCTAAATATTATAACCTGTAAGATTTACCTTTGAACAGCATACAGCCTGTACTATTATTGCCTACCTTGGTAGGAACGTAAACCTTATGTGACATACTGCAGTTTTAAAATGTGCAGCTCAAGTACATGATCACAGGCTACCACAATACGGATGCTCTTACATTGCTAATCATTTTTGTTGCCTAGTGCCACTGCGGTGAGGCTTATCGTTGGCCCTGCACCCAGGGATGCACTAATGGTGAGCTAACTTGCATGGCTATTTACAGTATAATAGCTGTATCCTAGTAATAATACACTCGACATAACCGGTTCCCTAGCAATGAGCACTCACGAGTGCAAAACGCACATGGTATAAGAAAGAATACTAATTTTGTTTGTTATATATAGCTACTAGCACCCCCCTGTTTACCTCTAGAACATAAGCAGCCTACTATACTCTGTGAATATCTGCAACGCTACTTTGGGTGTATTTTGTTGTGTTCTGTTCGGTTGTTTTCTACGAAACTGAATTGCATACTGTTTCTCCTTTAACAGCCTAACTAGATAGGCATGGCTCTTGATTCTACTATGTTTTTGCTAAACGACAAGATAAAAAAGAAAAATGAAGCATCGCCATTCCGGAAATGTAATATTTTAAAGCTGACAATGTCTTAACCCCCAACTGTAACCCACTTATACGTTTCCCTCCTTTTCTTCTGTACCCTATCTTATATGCTTCAATAAAAGAAAGATTGACAAAAAAAAAAAAAAAAAAAGAAAGACAGATTTCCCAAATATTTAAATAGACAAACAGACCGATTGACGAAGCTGGGCTGTGACTGGTGAAAAGCATCTTGGAGTGTGAACCAATTGCACGTTCTTTATGTATGTTTAATAAATTTTTTTTATACTATTTGGAACAGTGTCCTGTGGATCATCTGCGATTACTGCTGCTGAGTAAAAAGGGTTGTATCTCCCTTAATTGATACATCTATGTGGCGAAACCGACCTCGCCACGTGTCCTTGGAGGGGGCTGCTTGCCCGCCTCTTGCCTTTGGACTATGGACCCGACTTTATGTGAATGTGTTAACCCAGATAGCTATGCCATGGAGCTCATTCGTGTAGTTAAAGACTTCGGCTCCATGGCAATTGAACTGTGTGAATAGGATCTGCGCGCTATTCGGTAGTTTTGTGCGCTCAGATCCCAGCTATCTGGGGATATGTGAAATGTCTGTGTGTTATGTGTAAAAGGTGACTTTATGTATTTTAAAATGTTTTACTGTCTTTGTGTCCCCATGTGCTCAATGGAGTCTGTCTCTGTCCTGGGAGGTAATTGGATTACTTCTCCATTGTCTCCAGGAGAGAGGGCTCTGTAAAACCGGTGTGAGCCGGAAAGCCATGCTGGCAGGGGTTTTAAAAGATACTTTACTAACTTTTGAACCCCTGGTCTGATTCATGCCATTGTTTAATATGTTTTTCCCCTGAATGGATTGATTGTGGATATGTATTTTTATGTGAATGTGATGTATGGTTTTAGAGTTATGAAAGTTGGGTAGAAAGTATGTTTTAACTGTATGTATAATTTAGTTTCCTCTCAGAATAAGGGGAGGGAATATGTGAGATGTAACTGTGATGTGATTGGTTGTCTTATACCTCCCTGTGGACGGACCTGTATTTGCAACAACTGTAATAAAAACCAGGCTGGGTGTGCCAGCACCTCAGATTCTGACCCTCAAACCGATGTGTCGTCTCGTTTTTGGGGGAATTGGATTATATGCTGACTGCCAGGAGTGTAAGCGGATTGTATGCTTTTCCTGTTCGGCTGATTCCAGGGTTCGTGTGTTTCCAGTTCGGGAGTTGGTGAATTCGTACAGTTTGCAGTTCGGGAGATTGGTGCTTGCAGTAGCTGCTGTTCTATGGAAAAGGGGATTATCGCCTAAATGGTTTTTATCCTCTTGTAAGTGAAACGGTCCGTTACAATCTAACTATACACTAGGTGCCATGTCCAGGCACATCATAAGGTGAGAAGCAAACTGTGCACTACAGTTGTGTTTGTGACTGTTAGTTTAATGCACTAGAGTCAGCTTTGCCCCCCTGTCTCCCCTCTTTTGTCACCCACTAAATGAGGATATTTACTACCTAAACTCCGAAGGGAAGGTTGAGTGTCACCAGAGTACACTAAAGCTAAAGTGATTTGAGCCTATCCATACCAGGCTCTTACCCATGTGAGTGTATACATTTTATATTAGTCCACTGACTAATTACCAATGGTGTTACACTATATGTGTTTTAATTTTTATCTTTACAGAATTGTCATTTTTTAATGAGGGTAAGTGTAATACTAAGTGTAATACTAATGTAATACTAATCTTAGCGCTACACTAATCTTAGCGCTATATCCTTACCACTTCCTATAAACAGACAGATTGTTTTCCTCAATCAATTAAAGGGATTCTCTAGTGCCAGGAAAACAAAGTACTTTTTTCATGGCACTGTAGAATCCTACTGAGCCCCCCTCTCTCCTGCCCCCCATCCCATGTTGCTGAACCCCTTCAGTCACTTACCTGAATCCAGCGCCAATGTCCCTTGATGCTGGGTCAGGCTCCGCCCATACTCCTCCTGACGGCGGGGAAGACCTAGTGCGCAAGCATGGAAAGGGCAGCGCTTGCATTAGGATTCCGGTGATGCTGGAAGTCCTCATGCATAGCGTGAGGACGTCCAGCGTCGTTTAGACGACCTTAAGTCATCTAAGCATCAGGAAGTCCCTTGAGTGTCTGTCTTGTAGACAGACACTAGTGGAGGGCTTAACCCTGCAAGGTAATTATTGCAGTTTCTCAGAAACTGCAATAATTACCACTATAGGGTTAAGTGGCATGGGACATTGCACCCAGACCACTTCAATGAGCTGAAGTTGTATGGGTGCCTACAGTGTCCCTTTAAATATATAGGCAGCCAAAAAGATAGATTTCCCCAAAAAGTTAAACAGGCAGATAGTTTTTCCCAAAAAACATTTAAACAGATAAGGCAGGCGGGTTTCCCTATACAATTAATTATAAAGACATATAGCTTTTCACAAACATTTAAACTGGCAGACAGTTTTCCTTAAACATTTACTCGGAAAAACTGATATATTTTCCCAAATATGTAAAGATACTAACAGATAGCTTTCCAAAAATATTAAATGTTAATTAATAGCTTTCTCCAAACATTTAGACAGGCACATATATCCCCCCAAACATTAGAATAGACATACAGACCTGTAGCTTTCCACCATCATTTAAATAGACAGCTTTCCATAATCATTTAAACTGACAGACAACTTTCCCCAAGCTTTTAAAATACACATTTAACTAAACATTTAATATACAGACAGACAGACAGACAGCTTTCCTTAATCATTTAACTTGACAGATAAACAGACAGTGAATAGATTCCCAAAACATTTAACATAGACAGACAGAGAGAGAGACCAAGAGAGATCTAGCGATAGAGTAGATTAAACAAAGATTGATAAAGGATAGCTGGGTTACTATTTGAAATTCAGTAAACATTGTGCTTACAAAGATTAAACTGATGTTCATCCAGTGAAGAAACTCCAATTGTTACATGTTGGGTATACACGTAGCTGCGCAGAATATGTTGTCTCCAGAGCTCAGGTTTAGATCGATGGTTGTCAATCTCCATGCCTTCAGACATCTAGTTGAGGCATCTCCAGGCCATTGACATGGTTTGAAAGCCTAGTAGACAGGTAAAGTTCTGTAAGAACCTCAGGTGCATCTGGTAGTAAATGGAATTTCTGAGCATTTATAGCAGCAGTTAGATTTATGACATCACAGTATGGCATCACCAATTATGACCTCACTGCCCAAGATCATTCTTCAAGAGTTGCTATCGAGAAGAGTATCCTTGTAAATATAAAAGAAGACTGTGACAAAATCATGGAAGGAGTCCTCACAATTAGTTTATTTTTTTTATTTACAATTTTCAAGTAAACTTGCAACTTGCAGTTAATTACATTTAAAAATTTAAGCCAAAATAGTCATTATTTCTTCATGCATCATTTTTTGTTTGAAACCAGATCACAGTTTTCAATTAAGTACTTTTCTCTTTAGTGAACATACTCTTTTTGTTTGGTATACAATTGTTCTCTCTTTCTCTTTCTCTATATCTCTCCTTTTCTTTATTATGAGTATCATGTTTCATTCTTTTTCCTCACAGTCCTCCATAAGAATTTACATTTTTTAATATTTAAAACCTAAGATGGGTGTAGGTAGCTATGTAGTGAGATACTCTCTCTTAATGTTTTACAGTCAATGGCAAAGTTAAAAGATGTCTGCTATCTACTGAGAGCTATCTACTAACCATCCCGAACATAAATTGGAATAATTTAACTCCATATAATTAATATTATTAAAAAGGCAGGCGCAGAAACTGATCTTTATGTTACTTTACCTAGTACAATAAGTATTCAAAAACAAAATAATAGGTCGCGCTAGATACAAATAGATGAGTAGTAACAATGTAAAATAAATAAATAAAAATATAAAATAGAACAGGATCAGAAAGAATCGGAATAAAATTGTTAATATTGATATATATATCCACTTACATACACTTTAACAGTAAGTCATGGAACAGTTATAATGAATAGTCCCAATATTTTATAGTCTGCTTGTATATTCCAATGAATAAGTCGAAGGCTTGATATACAAGAATTTCCAATGAAGAGAATGGATCTTCTAATTCATCGAGTGTCTTGACTCCGTGGTGTACATGGAAAGATAAAGCAAAGAAACTCCAATAGTGCAAACTGAGGACCAATAAGAGCAGGATGAATATAGGAGAGGTATATTACTCACCTATTATTGAGCATAAACCAGCTCAAGTATAATAAGCATTCAGTGGCGTCTGCCCCCCACTGGCGGGATAAGGTGAAGATAATTCCTCGGTATAAAAAAAAGGGGGAAGAAAAACAACCAAATATAGTGCTCACTGTAGATATGATAAAAATAAATATAAACAGTAGAAATGCAGGTACTCACATTTGGATGAGCAGGATATACTGCTCAATCTATTCGTTTGGGTGGTATAGTCCCCACCTAGGATTCTTTAGCAGGTATCAGCTTCACAGTAGTATATGACCAGGTAAAATAAATAAATAAATAAATAAATAAAGGATATATGGCAAAAATAATTCTAGGTAAAACCAATATTCCTTTAATAAGATAATAAATATATAAAATTAGCCAAAACGCGTTTCGCCACACAGGGCTTTATCAACTGGCAATAGTAAAAATCAGCCTGGTACATAGATGCTTAAATAAGCTGAGAAAACAGATGCTTATTCAAATTTTAGCGCCAAAATGACGTCATCAATACACAGTATAAAATACAAATATATATTAAAACAGAGAAAATACAAGTCATTAATGATAATAATAAGAGGATGAATAAAACCCTTAATTATAACTTTAAAACGAGTGTTATTAAGTAAGAAGAATACAAAATGAAAAAGGAGTAATCAGTCACGTGATCGCGGATAGCCGCGATCACATGGAGTTCCCTAAAGCCTTTGGGTAATGTAGTGCACAGCAAGGAACATGGGAGGACCGGATGAGTGGGAAGGACAGATTGACACGTGATCGCGATCGTCCGCGATCACGTGGCATACCGCAATGGGCATTGGGTAATGTAGTTTAGACGGAGGTCGGCACAACATAGCACACCTCCGTCTCGGTAAACGAGCAGACTGCATAAAATAATGATGATTGACTGTGCAAGGGAAAATAAAAACGAGCATAATGGACATAAAGGGAGTAGTAATAGAATGTATAGGGAAAAGATAAATAAATAAAAACGAGCATAATGAGAATTAAAAGGAGAGGAAAAAAAGGAAAGGAGAGGGGAAAAAAAAAAAGGAGAAAAAACTTTGAAATAGTAAAAAGAGTGAAGAAAAGGAAATGTGTATATATAGACAGAGTATGATTATGTAAATATGTAGAGTGAGTATATGTTTGAGTGAAATGGATCTACAGGGATGACAAGAATATGTGCAAACTAGATAGTTGCCTTATAAATAAATAAACAGAGACAGCTTCTGAGAGAGTAGTGGGAAATAAATATAGAATTAATATAAATATAAATAAACAAGTCAGAATTAAGAAAAATTGTAACTTATATTGTAGCAACAGGATATAGGAAAATAATATGAGAGAAAATAGGTAAAAATAATAAAAATAAATATAAAAAATGAATAAAAATTAGATAAAAATAGAGTAAAAAGTAAAGATAAATATAAAGATAATCGATAGGAAAATAATAATAATAAATAACGGGAAAATAAATGGGTGAGTAAATAAGAAAATAAATAAATAAATGTGGAAGAATATATATAAAGAGATATGAATATAGAGAGCAGAGAAAAGAAAAATAAAGAGCAGAGAAAAGAAAAATAATAAAATAGTATATTATAAAAAGTTAAAAAGATCAAATTCTGCATTTAGTCCTTGTGGGGCAAGGGTTCTGAGTTGAAAGACCCAATACATTTCTCTTTTACCCAAAATATTGGTAATGTTACCTCCTCTCCATGGGAGGGTAACATGTTCTATCCCAATAACTTTCAGAAGTGTCGGGTCTTTATTGTGTATCATAAAGTGCTTAGAAACTGAGTGGTTGTCATAGCCCCTTTTGATGTTACGGCAGTGTTCTGCCACTCTTACTTTGAGACATCTCTTAGTCATGCCCACGTACTGTAATCCACATGGGCATTCCAATAGGTATATAACCCCTTTAGTGTTACAACCAATGAAGTCTTTAATAGGATAAGAGGTTTTTGTAATATTAGAAGAAAAATTAGTAATTTTCGAATTCGTGGTACCTTTTGTGGTTCTGCATACAATACAATTGTTACACTTAAAACAACCTTTAGGTTTAGATAAAAAATTCTTATTTTGTTGTACACTTTTTTTTGTATAATTTTTGGTAAGTATTGTTTTGAAATTCGGCGCTCCTCTAAATATAACATTGGGTCTATCTGGGATGTAGTCTTTTAAAAGGTCATCTTGTTTCAGAATGTGCCAGTGTTTGTTTATGATTTTCTTTAAGGTTTTATTCTTGTTGTTAAAATCTAAGATAATGGGCAATTGTGGGGGATCTGCTTTTTTCACTTTATATGTTAGGAGCTCTTTTCTTTCTCTCTCTTTTACCAACTCCAGAGCTACATCTAATTTTCTTACTTCATAGTTTTTTTCTAAAAACATATTTTTCAATGAGGTAGATTGGGTAATAAAATCAGCTGTAGATGAGCAGTTACGGTGAAGGCGAAGAAATTGGCTTTTTGGGATGCCATCCAACCAGGGTTTATGGTGGCAACTCGTCTGATCTATTATTGTATTTGTACAAACTTCTTTAAAAAAAGTTTTTGTTTGGATGCATCCGTCTTGGATAAAGATATTTAAATCTAAAAAATTCACTGACGTATTGCTGAATTCTGAAGTTAAAACAATACCTCTATCATTAACATTTAGATGGTCTAAAAACAGTTTAAGAGACATTTCTGAGCCTTGCCAAATAAAAAATAAGTCATCAATATAACGGAAATAGGAAACCAGGTTTGCCCGCCAGCAATGATCACCCCAGATGGCATCGGATTCCCAATCCGCCATGAAGAGGTTAGCATAGCTGGGGGCAAACCTAGTTCCCATAGCTGTGCCCTTCTTTTGAATATAAAATGAATCTAAAAACCAAAAGTAATTGTTGGTAAGAATAATATTGATACCTTGTGTAATAAAATTAATTTGAGAATCTGGGATGGAGCTGTATTGTTTTAATATCCTTTCTACTGCCTGGCACCCAATATTGTGTGGAATTATAGTGTATAATGATTGTACATCACAGGTTACCAGTATATAATTGTGACACCATTTAAAATCACTTAAAAAAGATAAAAGAGTCAGAGAGTCCTTCAGATATGATCTCGTTTGTTTAACCAAGGGTTGTAATAAAATATCTATATATTCTGAAAGATTGGATAAAACTGATCCAATACCTGACACTAAGTATTCACCCATCTAGATTTTTAAAGAGGATACATTATTTTTGGGGAAATTCTTTAGCTGCAATCATATTGTTTAAAATACTGTTTGGAGTCCCTTGCACCACTGTAATTATTACCATATTAGTTGAATAGAAATAAACAAAATTAAGTTCTGTGCTCAAACTCCCACTACTCCTAGGCGGCCGCAAAGACCATAGTACACATCAGCCTCAATACATACAATAAAAAAACGAAGAAAAGATTTACTTGCGCATTATCCCTTTCTTAAACATGTATCACTTTTTCATGTTAATGAGAAGCACATGAAAAGTGTTGCCCTGTACTATAGGGAATTGATATTCTACATTACTTCATGTTGATCAACAAATCAATGAACTATTGATCAATGATCAATTAACCCCTTAACCCTTTAAGACCGGAGGACGTCCTTTTTAAAGCGGCTCTAAACGCCGCCGGGCGGTGTACTCCCTCCGTTTTTTTTTTACTTACCCGGTCACCGGCGATCCCACGCCGGCGATCGCGGTTGGGGGGACCCCCAGGGATCCCCCGCGGCACGTCCGCCCTCTTCAGCCCCCCCCGGGCCATGTGAGAGTGAGGTCCTTGGGAGGACCTCACAATCACATGGCCGGGATAGCTGGCTCAGGTATTGCCAGCAGGGGGACTAACTGTAATGACAGTTAGTCCCCCTGCTGGCTGAAATCAAATAAAAAAAAAGTAAAATAAGTGTAAAAAAATAATAATATATACTTAGATCATATATATATATATTATATATATATATATATATATATATATATATATATATATATATACACATATATACACATACACTGTCTAGGTGTATTTTAATATTAATATATATATATAATTATATATATATATATTAATATCAAATTACACGTAGACTGACACTGATTAAATATATATATATATATATATATAATTATTGATATATATATATATATATATTTATATATAATATAAAAAAATAAATATGTAAATACGTAAAAAAAAAAAAATTAAAAGTAAATAATTACAAAATATATAGATGTGTGTTATTTCATTTTAACTGTATTTTAAAATTTATATATATATATATATATATATATATATAGATATCAAAATACATGTAGAACGAAATAATATATATATCTATATACATAAATATATACGTATATATCACTATATATATATACCTATATATAAATAAAAATATTAAAAAAAATTATATATATATACATATATATACACATATGTATATATATATACATATATTAATTCTACACATATATTTATGTAATATTTTTACAGAATTCGGTATCTTAATTAATTACAATTAGCGGGACCTGCCTGACAACCCATGCCGAAAGTAAAGGGAATTTAATTTGCTAGCACTATATTTAACCCTATAACTTTCCAAGACACCATAAAACCTGTACATGTGGGGTACTGTTCTACTCAGGAGACTTCGCTGAACACAAACATTAGTGTTTCAAAACAGTAAAATGTATTGCAACGATGATATCGCCAGTAAAAGTGAATTTTTTTTACATTTTTCACGCACAAACAGCACCTACACGGACGATATTATTGCTGCGATACTTTTTACTGCTTTGAAACGCAAATATTTGTGTTCAGCAAAGTCTCCCGAGTACAACAGTACCCCTCATGTACAGGTTTTATGGTGTTTTCAAAAGTTACAGCGTCAAATATAAGGCTTGTGTTTCATTTTTTTCACATTAAAATTCGCCAGATTGGTTACGTTGCCTTTGAGACCCTATGGTAGCCCAAGAATGAAAATTACCCCTATGATGGCATACCACTTGCAATAGTAGACAACCCAAGGTATTGCAAATGGGGTATGTCCAGTCTTTTTTAGTAGCCACTTAGTCACAAACACTGGCCAAAATTGGCGTTTTTTCCATTTTTCACACACAAACAAATACTAATGCTAACTTTGGCCAGTGTTTGTGACCAAATGGCAACTAAAAAAGACTGGACATACCCCATTTGCAATACCTTGGGTTGTCTACTATTGCAAATGGTATGCCATTATGGGTGTAAATTTAATTCCTGGGCTACTATACAGTCTCAAAGGCAACGTAACCAATCTGTTGAATTTCATTTTCAAATGTAACGTGCTATATTTGACCCTGTAACTTCCCAAAACACCATAGGGGGTACTGTTTTACACGTGAGACTTTGCTAAATACAAATATGTATATTTTATTGCAGTAAAAGCAAACAGTATTATGACATTGACAGTTAAAATGTCATGTAGAACTAAAAAAATAACAATATTTCTTATTTTCTCCCATTTTTTTCATATTAAATTATATTTCATAGCTATATTTTTTTAATATTAAATGAAAGCCCTGTTTCCCCTGAATAAAACGATATATAATAAGGGTGGGTGCATTTAATATGAAAGAAGTGAATTACGGTTGGACATATAGCGCAAATGCCAGGTTTTGTTTACGTTTTGTTTTGTTCACAACTTGTACATTTGGCTCAGTCCTTAAGGGGTTATTTGTGTGCCAATGACTGTGTGTCTTTCATTGAGTGTGTTTATCAGTGAGTGTATGCCAGTCTATGTGTATCTGTGAGAGTGCAAGGGGGCCCTTCTGTGATTCTTGCACCAGGGCTCTGTGATTCCTAGTTACCCTCTGTACATTTGTCCCACCCACATATTTCTCCTTTCTCTGAGACAACAGAAATGAATGAAAATCGGTGACTACGACTAACTTCCGGGTTCTCATGACTGAATCGCAAGATGAAACTCACGCGTCAGAGACGGCGTGCGTAATGACGATACATCGTTGAAACAAGAAAGGAGGACGAAGCACTGCCCAAGCAGGAACGGAGCACCGGACATGAATCACATCTCTAATGAACGTTTGGGGGGGTATAAAGGACAGGGGGAGGGAAGGGTATTTTTTATTGTTATTTGAACCTTGTTGTTACTGTTCACCAAGTCCCTGAGGAAGTCCGAGTTTTGGACGAAACGCGTAGGACGCCCAGTGGTGATACAGATTGTTTTCAACTGCAATGTAAATTATTAAATTCCTTTTATACTTTACTCTGGAAAGTGCACTTCAAATTTTTTTCTATATTCTCTCTTGAGCCAACATATCCCAGCCCACTTGTGGGGGAACAGTGAAGGAAGAATGCAGCTGAATTAAAGAAAGAACTTATGCTTAAGGCTGTTTTACGTCTGTGAATTTGTGAGTGGCCACTTGTAAATACATCTTATGTGATTCATTTAAAACACAGTTATACGCTATGTTATTTTATCTACTCTTGGTTTAGCATATTATCCCCTATTTGGATGTCTTTGTGGAGTTCTATGGATACTTACCTGATACAGTACCAACACTTTACTTAGTCTACCGCAATATAAAAAGAAAGCAGCCCGATCCTCCTTCTCCTACAGAGCACCGCATTTGTGGAACGACCTCCCGCACAAATTAAAATCTTCCCTAAGCTTAAAGTCCTTTAAGAGATCCCTCTCTACATACCTCAAAACAGAATGTACCTGTCATGGTTGATTATATATTTCCTACCTGTTCTATGTTACATTTTGTATATATTGTATATTAATATTGTATTTGTATTTTATTGTACACTAACTGAAACAATGCAATGATTTGTGGACCCAGGACATACTTGAAAACGAGAGAAATCCCAATGTATCTTTCCTGGTAAAATATTTTATAAATAAATAAATAATACAGGGAAGTTCCTTTCTGCTAATATTCTATCAAGCACTTAAAGGGAAACTCCAGTGCCAGGAAACTAATCCGTTTTCCTGGCACTGCAGGTTCCCTCTCCCTCCCACCCCCCAATCCCTAGTTGCTGAAGGGGTGAAAACCCCTTCAGTAACTCACCTGAGGCAGCGACGATGTCCCTCGTCGCTGCTTCCTCCTCCGCGCCGCTCCTCCTTCTGAGTCCATCGGCCGGTAGGCAAGACTGATCCCGCCCACCGGCCGAGGAGACCTAATGCGCATGCACATTAGCGCTCCCCATAGGAAAGCATTGAAAATGCATTTCAATGCTTTCCTATGGGGAAATGAGCGACGCTGGAGGTCCTCACACAGCGTGTTAGTAACCAGGAAGTGACCTCTAGTGGCTGTCTATTAGACAGCCACTAGAGGTGGAGTTAACCCTGCAAGGTAATTATTGCAGTTTGTAAAAAACTGCAATAATTACACTTGCAGGGTTAAGAGTAGTGGGAGTTGGCACCCAGACCACTCCAATGGGCAGAAGTAGTCTGCGTGCCTGGAGTGTCCCTTTAACACGCTTGTTTCGGTTTTTTTGTGTATTCCTAGTTACGCCTCTGCATCCAGCGTCTTGCAAATCCCCAAAGGAAAGCTTTGATTCAATGCTTTCCTATGGAGAAGGCCTAATGTGCATGTGGCAGTCAACATGCATGTGCATTAGGTTCCCCTTGCGCTGACATTGGAGTCGGAGACAGAGCTGTGGCAAGGGGCACTATAGTGTTAGGAATACAGCTTTGTATTCCTAACACTACAATGTTCTTTTAAAGTACAGGACAATGTGGTGGATATGGTTATTGTAATATCTTGATTTGGCTTGTATTACTCTTGCTTATAGACTGGTTGGTAATAACTGGACTTGTGCAAAAAAAAATGTTTGGACACTTTGTCCGAATCAAATTCCTTTTAAACCACACCCACGGCAAATTAATGTATTGTTTAGTTAATGTGGAGTCTTATTCACTGAAGGCATGAATCGATTCATGAATCGATAAGTTAGTGAGTGAATTTACAGAGTTAAAGGAATTTGATTCTGAGAAACAGTTTGAAAGTCTAGTAATGACCTTCTGATTTTTTATTTTGTTTATTGTTTTTAATTAAAGATTGAGTAGCAAAGACACTTCTGGACTAATGATATTGACATAATACAATCACTAGTGTAAATGATGCAACCTGTTTTATTTTAAGGTGACAAACTACAGCAATTACAGTGGCAAAGTTTACATTTGGGCCATTACAACAAATCTCTCCTTCAGGAGCTGGCAATGCAAAATCGTATGCCATGTTATTGTACTCTACAGGTATAGCAGTGTCAGCAGTACAAATATAGCATTTCCCCAGGAGTAAGGGATATTTGTATGATTAAAAATGCATTTTAATTGCAAGATTTAAAAAAAAAAAAAAAAATCATAAGCTTACAAAAAAAAGATGATCCGCAATCTGTTACTGCGATAATATTAAGTCTCACCAGCAGGGGCCAGCATTATCCTGTAATTAATATGATATTGTTAAAACCATTTAATCTGATCTTACCTTCAAAATAAAATGTTTAATATAAATAGCAAACCAAAAGGTTTTGAGGTGCCAGTTGTCCTTTAAACATCACTTATGTACGGATTAATAAATAATGACACATTACTAACAATACAGGAAGTATTGGATTGGTACCACTCCCATGATGGCATTAAGATTTTTTTTTCACAGTGTGGCGGTGTGCTTATTTGAATAAAAGAAAATCAATAAAAATCTTTACATTCAATCAATAATGGGTATATATGAGGTCAATTACCAAGGGGAATATCTACAGCTAGCAAGAGAGCTCTGACTGTGATAATTTATCAACTTAGATTAGCTTTGGGAACAAAAAAAAAAGGAAAACATTTAAAAGCTCTCTGACAAATTTCTAGTCTGTAGCCAACATTAGGGGTTGTGGAAAAAGCATGCAAAAGTTGGGCACATTTGTATTTGTAGTAGGCATTTTGCAAAAATAAAAACAGAGAATATGAGAATATTAGCTGCCCTTTCAGTTAGTCCTCATTCAGGTCTCAAAAAATTATTTTTGTGCCATTACAAAGAGTAAATATACCAATTGCATATCAGACTGACCCCACCCATAAATGGAGTCCAAAATTAAAATGCAAGCACGTTCTCTCTGCACACGCGATACAGCAACCCTGGACAATCACTGGGCCTCACCAGCAAGGTGTAGCTGATACCCTTCTAGGCACACCTACATGCCCTTCTACAGATCAGAGCTGTAGGAAAATATGTTGGAAGGTTTGACAAGTATCTAGTTCTAATATAATTGTGTCCGGTATATATGCCATGGCTTACAGATCATATCCACATACTCATTCTTGATTCCATACACTAGTGTTTATCAACTTTTTATGGAGAAGTACCCCTGCCCCAAGAATGTAAATTACAAATGAAATGTGTAGAGTCCACACTGATATTTAAGTTAATCTCATCTTGGAGAAGAAGTCTGACTAAAGTTCATTTATTTTTTAAATAAATATGACATATTGTGACTATTTTGCATATAAGGGTGAGTGCATGAATTTTTCTGAAGTGAATCTAGATCTGAAGTGTAAAATTATAATACACACTGTGGACACTGACAAACCCTCGAAGAGGACATTGAGACACACAGTTACATACAGAGGACACTGACACACACAACGTTACACACAGAGGCGATTGACACACACACAGAGGACACTTAGTATTCCTGAACAGTAAATGGATACCTTGTATAAGACCTACATTGTATCACCCCCTGCTCAATCTACCCTATAATCCCTCCATTAGGGTAAACATTCAACAACGGTATTGCCACCAAGTTCCAATGTGGTGCTGTGGATACCAACTGCAGTAAATCCACCCTCCTGCATCTGTTACAATTTGGATTCTGTTATAATTTTGAATTTTGGAAGGACTAAAATACAAGCTGGTGTAAATAAATGTAATCAATTCAATTTGATATAATTTTCCCAATGTTTGCTGATTGCATCAATTATTTGGTTTGGTTATTACTTACTGTGTTTCAAACACCCTGAACTCAATATGTCCATGTATTTGCAAATATTGTTTTGCAGGCAGAAAGCTGAGCCCTTGGAAACGAGGCCTTCGACTCAACTATTTTGCCAGAGAACCCACTGTGCTCAGCAAATGGGTTGTGGCATAAAATTAATCGCTATGTTATTGTTCTCACTGGTCTAAATGAGAAAGTCCACTGAGAAAGTGTCACATTAAGTTTGCCCATGAACAATACTAGTTTAAATTGATAAAAACAAATGTCACAGGCAAACAGCTACATGGGTTTTGCAGAGAAATGTCACAGACTTTACTTCACAAAATAAAATAGCATGTAGTATATGTGAGGAATTTACCTACAATGCTGAATAAAATAAAAAAGGGATATCAAAAGTCTAAAATAAAATAAAAATGATTTTACAACATTGGAGAATATGAAGGCTACCTCCGAAAAATTGAGTCATCAGAGCAACTGTTATTGCAACAGTCTGGACATGGGATGCCGACAGAAACAACATGGCTTCCAAGTACACTTCCTCCTAACATCCTAAATAACATCAAAAACCTTATGATGACATAAAGTACATTTAAAAAAAATAATAATTTGACAATTTTTATTGTTCAGCTTTAATAGTGAAGCATTGTAACATATTCGGTTTTACAGTGTGGTAAGGTTGGTACATCAGCTTGCATAGTACAATGTTAGGGATACAATACAGATTTGCGTTGCTGGTCCTTTAGACATTGTATAACATACTTTACATATCATACAGAACTGAAATTTCATTTATTAAAGATGAACCAGAATAGGTAGGGGGAGGGGAGGAGGGATCGTGTGTATACCTATTGGCTAATCGTGCAGGGGTGGGGAGAGGAGAGTCAATGTCACTCTATTGCGCTGCCTAGGCTGGCTCTGTGGAGATGGTAACCATTTAGTGGTGTGGAGGCTTCTAGTTGCCATGCTTTAGCTTGCCTCAGTTCGATAATGCACATTTTTTAAGAACATTACTATAGAAATTAGCAGAGTTTGAAAATATATCCCACTTTATCTTTCCAATATAGTTATGTGACCTTCGTGTGGGTAGTTATAATGTATTCATTCAACAGTTTGCTGTAAAGAACTCAGAGACAAAGCAGTGCCAGACTCAAAATTTTCCAAAATATATTGATGTAAGTTGCTTTGGTATCATGAGAATTTTCCATATTTGAGTTGAATGGAGTTGAGCCAGCTGGATACCAATTATTAATTTCAAAGGATTAGTCACGTATGACTAAGGTTGATTCCCTGAACCATGAATCGACTAAGCAATTGCATATTTTAGGTTAGAATAGCTATATTGGAAAAATTAACCAGTTCAGCTATTTTAGCAATTTGACTTTTTTGTTAAAAAAAATGCAATTCTTCGGTCAATTATTGGCTCAAAGTATATACTGAATACACTGTAGTCAGCTGACAACTGTCCTGAAAAATGTTGATTGAAATAGCATTTGTGTTGGCAATTCTCTGTTAACTCAATATTTGTCAAATAAATGCCTTTAAGATTACTGGATATTATATATATTACCAATAATGAATTCACCACCCTGGTTATTATTTTATTATTTATATAGGGCCATCAGATTCCGTAGCGCTGTACAATGGGTGGACTAACAGACATGTAATTGTAACCAGACAATTGGACATACAGGAACAGAGAGATGGAGGGCCCTACTCAATGAGCTTACATTCTAGAGAGAGTGGGGTATAGTTATGCAAAGGGTAAAAGTAGGGGTATGAAGTAGGTTGTTAGAAAAGTATTCACTAAGGGCTTAGTAGGTAATTTTGACAGTTGCAGGAGAGGATAAACAGAGAAAGGATAAGGGGCACTCCCGAGACCTGAATTTTGCATGAAAGGTGCTAGCGCTGTGACCAAAATTTCATGAATGAAAAAATAAATAGTGCGGCGCACTCAGACTACAAAACAATACAAAAAACAAAGAAGGCTACTAAAATGCCTAACTAAGTATAAATATGGGGATTTGGTTCCACCATATGGCCATATGTTGTTAAGCCCACCACTACTTTCAAAGTACCCCATTATTGGTGGGTCCTACACTACAATGTGGGAGACAAATAAATAGTAATAGTGTTAGCGTTAGTGTTAGTGTTGCAGGAGAGGAGTCATGGGAGGTGGGGGATAAAAACAGTTTAATTGATATGCTTTCTTGAAGAAGTGAGTTTTCAATGATTTTTTGAATGAGTGGAGACTGGGTGAAAGTCTTACGGAGAAGGGAAGGGAATTCCACAGAGGAGGTGCAGCCCTGGAGAAATTTTAGAGGCGAGCATTAGAGGTGGGAGTACGGACAGTGGATATATGCAAGTCTTTGGCAGAGTGTAGGGCCTTGACGGGACATACTTGTGTATTAGGGAGGATAGGTAGGTTGGAGCAGCATTATGTAGGGACTTGTAAGCAAGCACCATAATTTTAAATTGAGCCCTATCTAACTGGAAGCCAATGCAGGGACTGACAGAGCGGGGAGGCATGGGAAGTGCGAGCGGACAGGACTCTCTGGTTTACTGGTGTACTCTCTCACTATTATGGACACTGGAACTGCATCCCATCAGTTGTAGCCAGACACATCCTGTCTGAGATGAAAGTGGATAAAGTCTACAACATATTGTAGGTAGACTCTAACTCTATGCCCAGTTGATGCTAACTTTATTGATGGTATTTAAATAGAGCTGTAATTATGGTGTGCTCTTATGAAAGCAGTGCCATTTCAGCCTTGCTCATGTGATGCTTAAAGGGACACTGTAGACCCCCAGACCACTTCAGCTCATTGAATTGGTCTAGGTGCAAACTCGGATCACCCTTAACCCTGAGCATGTAATTATTGCAGTTTTTATAAACAGCCACTAAAGGGACTTGAGAATAGATAGGCGACCTTTGGTCGCCTAACCGACGCTGGACATCCTCATGCAATGCATGAGGACTTCCAGCATCATGGGAATCCCCATAGAAAAACATTGAATAATGCTTTCCTATGGGGAAATCCTAATGCGAGTGCGGCCATTGCAGCGCATGCGCATTAGGTCTCCCCCACCGACGTCAGAGGAGCGTGGACGGAGCTGAGCCAGCGCCGTGGGATATCGGCGCTGAACCCAGGTAAATTGGAGTGGGGGGGCGCTTGACAGAGGGGAAAGCTATAGTACCAGGAAAGGGAATTTGTTTTCCTGGCACTATAGTTTCCCGTTAACATTGTGAATTTGCTGTTCTAAAGGTAAAGTTTTAAAGGCCAACATCCAAGACAAAAAAGGTTACCTGTGCACTATCCAAAATCTCTATGCACATTTTAAGAAAGCTTTTTAATATCACTGCAATGGTCAATAAAGTGATAATGCTGTATCAAGGCAAACCTCTACGGTAAGTCTTCCGCTAATAAATCACCTTGCTGTTTTCAGCTAACATTAGACAGAAAAAGATGTGCCCTATTAAGGGTTAATTTGTTTGCAGGTGTTCATAGGAATTGCCATTTCTGTCTCTCTAGAGATTTTGCCTTTAAGCGGAAAGTAGCAAGATGAATAGTTACAACTGCCTTGGAGTGACAAGTGAGCTTACACTTTAATGGCTATTGCAGTGGCACTAACAGCCTGTTATTTAAAAGTGCTTGGGAATGTGGGATAACTTTTCTGTGTTTTTTTTCCATGTATATGGTATGGTGAATACTATAACCATTACTGACACCCAAGAGTAGTGAGAGTTGGAGTGCAGGGTTATATCAGGTCCACTGAACCCTAGGTTACAACTACAGTTCAGCCATATATTATTAAGCTATTACTTAAAATAATATCTAAAGACTCACTCTCTGATAGTAATTAAATTCTGCAGACATTTTCTCAGATATCCATTTTTACATCACAGTAATTTTTCTGGACACACTTTTCACATACACATAAAAGGTACCATAATATTAAATGTACTGCCTCCACGGGTAAAAGCACACACAGGAAAGGCATAGAGTGATGCCATCCAAAGCTGTGTCTCAGATAATAGTTATCCACTAGCCAGCATTTAAATCTTCCAGGGATAACATCTAGTCTGTTTTACAATAAAAGATTTAAGCAGATTGCCCCTTGTGTTGTGTGGGGAGAAGGAGGAGGGGAAGAAGGGATG
This sequence comes from Pelobates fuscus, assembly GCF_036172605.1. Lineage (NCBI taxonomy): Eukaryota > Metazoa > Chordata > Amphibia > Anura > Pelobatidae > Pelobates > Pelobates fuscus. The sequence goes on along the minus strand of NC_086318.1, from coordinate 341,192,768 downwards.
GCTAAACACAGATCGCCTTGGGTACCACAGTGCAGACAACCCACAGCAGCCTGTGATGGAGAGAACTATTCTGATTGGCTCATCGCGTCAGCACAGAGAGGAAGTGAGTAGCAGGCATCAGAGGGGTGGAGAAGCAGCTCTGTGATGATGTCTATGATGCTGCAGCCTACACCTTCTAGTTCCCCCCTTCCACCCGCCGCCCCCCTGACACCCGCTCCCGGCTCCCTCGCTCCCCAGGGCTCCCAATAAACCTTCTGCCTCCCCTCTCCATCCCTCCTGCCCTTTAATGCCTTGGCACGGGGTGCAGAGCAGGAGGACATGCCCTGGGGTGTTGGTCTAGTCCCGTCCAGGTCGTGCGTGGTTGATCTGAGCCGGAACCAGAGCCTGTCCCTGTGCTGGTGTGCGGGGTCCGGCGAGCCTTTCTCCTTTTATGGGGACATCGTCGCTTTCCCTGTGCAGGATCCGGCCGGCGTTATGTCAGGGCTGGGGACAGACACCTGGTGGAAAAAGACGCTTTATCTGACCGGGGGGGCCCTGCTGGCCGCCGCTGCCTACCTCCTGCATGAGCTGCTGGCTATAAGGTGAGCTGGGCCCCATCACAGGCAGGGGGCTGATAATGTCCAGGAATAACAAGGACTCACACACCAAATCCCTGCTTTATCCACTGAATAAAACTGCAGGAGCCACCCTGCCCTACAGGCTTTGCTTGAAAGCGTTATACCTTGGATGTAAACACATTAACACACACTCGGTTTATTGTATGGAATTAGAGATGAGGGTGGGAAAAGAAAAACATATATACTCTGCCTTGCTGTGAAAATCAGCTAGAATGATCAAGTAATGAGTGATGCAGATTATATGTAAGATATATAGTCTTATCCTCTGTTTGGGATAGTGTTTAGAATCTAGAAAATAAAGACAAGCAAACTGGAATTTTATATCAAGACACAGGCTGGCATTGAGCATATGTCTGATTGTTATCCTTTAGGAAATCTAAGAGCATTCTGAATGTTAGGCCAAATATACATGAACTGGAAAGATTCGAGAACTCAATGTTCCTTTATTTACTATTGGGGGGAGGGGGGTTATTCACTAAACAGTGAGTTGCAGTTTAATTATAAGCAGATATATTGCAAAATCCAAGCCAGAAGGATCAATCTGTGGCTATTCTTGAGTTTGAGAATTTTTAAAACCATATTATTTTGGAGTATGTTTTTAAATCAGTCTTTTCAGTTCACTACTACTCTCTTAATAAATAAACCCCATAAGAACGTTTTATGTTAAACCATCAATTGTTGGGAATTTACCAGGAAATGAATTCACCAGGGAATTGACATTTTAAGACCAAAATAGCTGACCTTCACATTCAGACAACGAGAATTTTTCAATATGGTTGTTGTGGCATTATATTGCCAAATCCCTGGTGAATTCCTGACAATTCACAGTTTGGTAAATAACGTTCCCAGTGTTTTAGATGATTATTGGGTAAACCTGCTTGAACATAAAGGAATCCAGCATTTATACTATTCTATAAAAGATTTGTAAAGCATTTAAAATCACTTATAAATTGTTAGTTTTTAAAAAAATATTTTGCTCTTTTTTCTTTTAAAGATTTGCAGGGTTATTCACAGAATTTAAAGGGAATTTCAAAGTCAAAAACTCGAAAAATTCTCTAATTCAGTTGTGCTTCCATATTAGCTACTTCGTCCTGAAATTTGAAAGTCACATTGAATTCTCACTTTAGTGATTAATCCTGTTAGCAATTAAATATACAATCCAGTGTAGGCCAGGCACAGACAGGGCACACATTACATTGGAAGAGGAAAGGAAATAGAAAGATTGGATGACAGATGCAGAGGGCAGAGCTTAAAGCAGTGATTGCCAGGCATGGGAGGTAAAATACAGGGTAAAGGTAAATACAGTGGTGTGGATTTTTAAATTTTATTTTATTTTTAGACTTACCAAACATATTTTCATTAGATATCAAAGATAAGTGGAAATAATATAAAACATCTTGGCAATGGACAGTTCCATTTTAAGCAGGCCTAGAAGTGTTCTGGCATTCCTGAGGTGTTGAAAGTATAAACACAGGACAGCTGCTTAGCTCGGATATGTGTTCAAAGATATTTGGTACCCAAAGCAGCTGTATCATCATACAGAGTCAGGCAATGCAGCGCCGTGTAGAAGTCAGGGCAGGGCACACATATACATATCTAAAGAGAAAATGGCAGCATAGCAAGAGAAAGGGAGAGAAGAAAGACAGGAAGAAAACACACTGACACTCCAGCACCACATTCCAACATCACCATTGAGGACAGACAGCAAGTCCCCAACACACTCAGATTAGGCACTAGTGATTATTACTACCAGCAATTGCCTGATGGCACCCCCGACACAGAAAGTGTTTTGTTTTCTCTTCAGCCGCCACACCCCTTGTGTACCTCTCCTGCACCGCTCACCTCGTGGTCAGTTTCTCCAATTTCCCTCAGCCATTCATATATGTCTCCAATACCCTTCATCACACAGTTCATCACTCCGAGCCCCTTCACACATTGCCTGCCTCTCCAAACACTTGCCTATCGTTTGCATGCCTCTCCAGAGCCCCTCACTCTATCAAGTGACACACAGCTCAGTTCACCCCTTGAGTCTTTCCAACATTATCTCTACCCCTTGTATCTTTCTCAAGCTTCCTCGCATGTGTTTCTCCCGTACCTCTTACACCCTTAAGTGTCTTTCCAAACCCTTCCTTACCCCTTTAGTGCTTTTCCCGCCCTGTCTCCCCTTGTGTATGTTTCTAAGCTTCCTCAACCCCTTGTTGTCTCTCAAGCCCCTTTACCCCATATGTTTCCCTCCTGCCCTTATCCATACTTCACATGTGTCTCTCCGGTGGCTTGTTACAACTTAAACTGCACTCTGACACTTATAATGTTGCCACACTGGCTGGCGGGGAAATTATAGGAGTTATTAAACTGCTGCATGTCCAACTGTGCTAAATGTATGTTAAAGGTATGTAATGCTGGCAAAGTATCTTTGGGGTAGCTTTGCCAGATCTGTGCGTCTGCCTTTTGACCACTCTGTTTATAGAATGTGTGATGCTTTACTTCAATATGTTTACTAATGATAAGTATTATTTTAGCAACTAATGTATTTGTTTCACTTATCTGGGTTTATTATTGCTGATTTTGAATAGTCTGTCAATGTGAAATAGTTTCCGTCAAGAATATTTCCATAGCACTTTAATATTCCATATGCACGATATTAGAGAATTGTCATTATACACATATTTTAAAGTCGCATTATTGAGGCCTACAGCAGGTATGAAGTGCCTCATATTTCTCACTATAGAGAATAGAAGGGGCCTCAAACTGTCACAGACACTGAGCAGCGGTCCAAGCTCCCTATGTATAGTCAGGTTCTGTCTGTTATTTTACCATAATTATCACCGTTAGATACAAGCCACAATTAAGATAATGAATCTGTCTTATACTCTACTAAGTAAATCTGACATGAGCAGCTCCATAGTACTGGCTAAACAGAACACACTGATGTATAGTTCAATCATTAATGCAGAAGGGTAAGTCTCTACAGGGAGTGCAGAATTATTAGGCAAGTTGTATTTTTGAGGATTAATTTTATTATTGAACAACAACCATGTTCTCAATGAACCCAAAAAACTAATTAATATCAAAGCTGAATATTTTTGGAAGTAGTTTTTAGTTTGTTTTTAGTTATAGCTATTTTAGGGGGATATCTGTGTGTGCAGGTGACTATTACTGTGCATAATTATTAGGCAACTTAACAAAAAACAAATATATACCCATTTCAATTATTTATTTTTACCAGTGAAACCAATATAACATCTCAACATTCACAAATATACATTTCTGACATTCAAAAACATAACAAAAACAAATCAGTGACCAATATAGCCACCTTTCTTTGCAAGAACACTCAAAAGCCTGCCATCCATGGATTCTGTCAGTGTTTTGATCTGTTCACCATCAACATTGCATGCAGCAGCAACCACAGCCTCCCAGACACTGTTCAGAGAGGTGTACTGTTTTCCCTCCTTGTAAATCTCACATTTGTTGATGGACCACAGGTTCTCAATGGGGTTCAGATCAGGTGAACAAGGAGGCCATGTCATTAGATTTACTTCTTTTATACCCTTTCTTGCCAGCCACGCTGTGGAGTACTTGGACGCGTGTGATGGAGCATTGTCCTGCAAGAAAATCATGTTTTTCTTGAAGGATGCAGACTTCTTCCTGTACCACTGCTTGCAGAAGGTGTCTTCCAGAAACTGGGAGTTGAGCTTGACTCCATCCTCAACCCGAAAAGGCCCCACAAGCTCATCTTTGATGATACCAGCCCAAACCAGTACTCCACCTCCACCTTGCTGGCGTCTGAGTCGGACTGGAGCTCTCTGCCCTTTACCAATCCATCCATCTGGCCCATCAAGACTCACTCTCATTTCATCAGTCCATAAAACCTTAGAAAAATCAGTCTTGAGATATTTCTTGGCCCAGTCTTGACGTTTCAGATTGTGTGTCTTGTTCAGTGGTGGTCGTCTTCAGCCTTTCTTACCTTGGCCATGTCTCTGAGTATTGCACACCTTGTGCTTTCGGGCACTCCAGTGATGTTGCAGCTCTGAAATATGGCCAAATTGGTAGCAAGTGGCATCTTGGCAGCTGCACGCTTGACTTTTCTCAGTTCATGGGCAGTTATTTTGCGCCTTGGTTTCTCCACACGCTTCTTGCGACCCTGTTGACTATTTTGAATGAAACGCTTGATTGTTCAATGATCACGCTTCAGAAGCTTTACAATTTTAAGAGTGCTGCATCCCTCTGCAAGATATCTCACTATTTTTAACTTTTCTGAGCCTGTCAAGTCCTTCTTTTGACCCATTTCGCCAAAGGAAAGGAAGTTGCCTAATAATTATGCACACCTGATATAGGGTGTTGATGTCATTAGACCACACCCCTTCTCATTACAGAGATGCACATCACCTAATATGCTTAATTGGTAGTAGGCTTTCGAGCCTATACAGCTTGGAGTAAGACAACATGCATAAAGAGGATGATGTGGTCAAAATACTAATTTGCCTAATAATTCTGCACGCAGTGTACTTTAGGGAATACTTAAAACGTAAAATATAAATTTGACACTCTCATTGGCAGGCAATATTTCCTTAGATAACTTTGTAAATAGATACAATAAAATGGTTTATGCTGTTTGAAAAATGTCCACTATAAATCAACCAAGAACCTAGATTTACAAAAAACAAAAACCTTTTATGGGTTTTCACTGACTTGAAGAGTACTAGGACTCCAAGAGAAATAGACCCATTGTAGAATATTCCTTAAGTAAATCAATATATAAAATCTATATAATAGACTGCATTTTATTAGGTTAAAAGGCCTTCTTTCCTAGCTGTAAATGTTAGTATTTCAAGTCGCTATATGTAGTCATGTTAGAGGCCATTTACTTTAGACCTCAACTGAGGTCACTCCTTGAACTTTAACAAGAGTTGCTGATAAAAATAAAAGTGACAATTTAACACAAAATAATGCAAGAGTCATTTCAGGAAACCATTTTGAAATGTACTGGAGCTGTGACACAATTAAACTAACAGCTACAGCTTCAGACTGCAGAGGGTACTGTGATTGGTGCCTAGTGGACCCATGGTAACCTGTCAGAATGTTCACAAATAGTTTAATCACTGAACCATAAACACAACAGCGGGCCATAAGGATTTTGATGTTCATTTCATTATCAGCAGTCTTCACCAGCAGTATGAATTGCACAGCCTCTGTCCATGGTGCTGATATCAGAGTTAAAACTTGAAGTAACGACAGTCCAGTCACTATTCAAACACTTTATGTACATAGTACAGGTATTAGAGCTCTGTTAGGATTTGAATTGTGCTTTTCCCCCACCAGCAGAGTAGGTGAGGACAATATGTATTTTTATTAAACAGAACCCATTGTTCTGTATACTTGTGACTTCTCCAGTTCTTATTCAAACACTACAGTAATTGCTAGATCAGACATAGGCAACCTGCGGCACTCCGGATGTTTTGGACTACACCTCCCATGATGCTTTTCCAGTAGTATGGGCGTAAAAGCATTATGGGGGATGTAGAGAGAAAGACTGGAATGGGTTAACTAAACAGCGCACCCAATATCCGTCCAGGTACCCTAATATAGGCTGCTCTGCCAATGATAGGCAAAAGAGTGCCTTTTTAATTAAAGAGCAAAAATAGAACTATAATTTTATTAAATCCCGATTTGGGTAAGAAGCAAAAAAAGGTGTATAAATAAACAATGTGGGTATAAAGTGCAAAAACGAAAAAATAATAAGTTAAAATAACTGAAAGTATGGGTCTCTAATGTTGATGTATAAATTCAGACAGATATACTTGTATATACCTCATGGGTCGAAAAAAGGAGTACAATTATAGGTGGCTAGATTATTGGAATATTTGGGAAATACAGAACAGTGTGCCCCAGATTTGGTAATAGAGGTGTTCAGTATTGTGTAGCTTCAAAGCAGTTTGGGATACACGAGATAATATGTAGATATCCCCCTGTTCTGACTGAAATAGTCTCAGCTAGCTATCTCACAATTAACTGTCTATGAAGATACTGTCCTGAACCTAGCTAAAAATTTAGCTGAATAGTCCTCAATTAAATTACCCCGATCAACCTCCCATAGTTTCCTAAACAGCAGTGGTCCTAATCTAAAATAATCCACAGTAGTGGGAACTAGCCCAGTGGGAACTACTGTAGATTATTTTAGATTAGCTAGGTTCAGTACAGTATCTTCATAGACAGTTAATTGTGAGATAGCTAGCTGAGACTATTTCAGTCAGAACAGGGAGATATCTACATATTATCTCTTATATCCGAAACTGCTTTGAAGCTACACAATACTGAATACATCTTTTTGAGGTGGCTGAATGCCATTATAGAAGCTGGAGCAGGGACTATTCTGCTGGAACTGTTAATACTTATTCGAACCTAGCCGATACTCTGCTCTAGATACCATGAAAGAGCAATCTACTATGATTGGCATCCCGAGCATCCTATTGTAGGAGGGAGCTTATCCTTGCTGGTTTAGTCACCTATTTGGAATTAATCAGGTGTACTTATACCACATTAGGCTCCTTCTATATATTTTGCTTATCTACATGTGTAGAGGCATTGTAATACCCCTGCATACTGTCGAGCAAGCTATTCTCACGGCTTGCAGCATATATGAACCATTGGGATATTATCATCGGGGAATAATTTGCTGCAACCCCGTTTATTTTCACTGCTAGTTTCCCGATTGACCTATTACCAAATCTGTCACGCTGCTCTGTATTTCCCCAAATATTCCAATAATCTTGCCACCTCTAATTGTACTAATTTTTTCGACCCTTGAGGTATGTACAAGTATATCTGTCTGAATTTATACATCAAATTAGAGACCCTTACTTTCAGTTATTTATAACTTTACTTGCAGGATGCTCTGCACTACATATATACTTAGAAATCATACTGGTATATCCTCTTGACAGTATCCACTTTGCACTAGTCTCAGACTCAGACCGGCACTTTGTAGCAAACTTTGTTCCAACATTTCATCAAACCTGTCTCAGTTTGTACCACCACCTGCGTGGATAGTCAATTATGTGGATACCATCGATCTAAACACCAGCGGTTGGTCCTATTTTAACTACCGTATATACTGGAGTATAAGTTGAGTTTTTCAGCACATTTTTTGTGCTGAAAAACCCCAACTCGGCTTATACTCGAGTCAATGTCTGTATTATGGCAATTTACATTGCATTTTGCAATTTATATTTATATATTCCAGCCCCCAGTCTGTATTATGGCAATTTACATTTACATTGCCATAATACAGACTGGGGGCTGGAAGCGAGCTCTTACCTCTCCTGCAGCTCCTGTCAGCTCTCTCCTCCTCCGCGGCGGTCCGTTCAGCACCTCGGTCAGCTCCCAGTGTAAGTCTTGCGAGAGCCGCGGGGTCATAGTGCGGCTCTCGTGAGACTTACAGTGTGAGCTGACAGAGAAGCTGCACGGACCGGCACGGAGGAGGAGGGAGCTGACAGGAGCTGCAGGAGAGGTAAGTGCTCTCCGCCAGCCCCCCTCTCCCCCCCCCACTGAACCGCCAATGCCACTGGACCACCAGGGAAGGAGAGCCCCCCTCCCTGCCATGTATCAAGCAGGGAGGGGGGACGAAAAAAAATATATAATAATAAAATAAAATAATATTTATAAAATAAAAATAATATTAAAATAATAATTTAAAAATAAATAATAATAATTAATAATATAATACAATAAATATTAATAATAATAATTAATTAATAAAAACAATAATCAAAATGCCCACCCCCCACCAACACATACACAAACACACACTGCATCACACACACTCACACTTCATTCATATACACACACTGCACTCATATACACACACTGCACTCATACACACACTGCACTCACACACACACTGCATTCATACACACACTGCACTCACACACACACTGCACTCATACACACACTGCACTCATACACACACTGCATTCATACACACACTGCACTCATACACACACACTGCACTCATACACACACACTGCACACATACACACACACTGCACTCATACACACACACTGCATTCATACGCACACACTGCATTCATACACACACACTGCATTCATACACACACACTGCATTCATTATATACACACACTGTAAATAAATATTCAATTAACAATTTTTTTAGGATCTAATTTTATTTAGAAATTTACAAGTACAAGCTGCTGCATTTCCCACCCTAGTCTTATACACGAGTCAATAAGTTTTCCCAGTTTTTTGGGGTAAAATTAGGGGCCTCGGCTTATATTCGGGTCGGCTTATACTCGAGTATATACGGTAATTATTTTTCGTTTTTGCACTTTATACCCACATTCTTTATTTATACACCTTTTTTTGCTTCTTACCCAAATAGGGATTTAATAAAATTATAGGGTTTTTTTGCTCTTTAATTAAAAAAGGCACTCTTTTGCCTATCATTGGCAGAGCAGCCTTTTTTTAGGGTACCTGAATGGATATACGGTGCACTGTTTAGTTAACCCATTCCAGTCTTTCTCTCTATGATTTTTTTGGGTTATGTCCTAAGTACCCTATAACCATTTCAACTATGGTGAAAGTTCTCTCTTCTCTCACCATCGTTGAACTTTTTCCAATTATGGCGGATGTAGTCCATAACATCTTGAGTGCTGAAGGTTGCCTATCCATGTGACAGAGTGAGAGTATTTTAAATGAGGGATCCAAAACAAGCACGTGGCAGCAACAAATGATTGTGATAAAACAAACTGAAAAAGGAATGAAGTATACAATTATATTAACAATTACCATGACAGAAGGATGAGCAGTGTTCACTCTCTGACCTTGGAAGCGTTTAATGATATCCGTTAGAAAGCAAATATTCATGTACGTTCACATCACTTCAAGAGATGTGAGCACAAGCAAATACCAATCAGGATACAAAAATAAGTCTTTTTTGGTAAGTCTTTTAATGACTGAATACAAATCTAGAATGTTCATATCAGGGAATACTATCAATTGCTAGTTGGACTTTGATTAATTGATTACTGAACTGAAAGAAAACCTGAAACCCCTTTATCTGTTTCATTACTGAGTTAGGATACACCATTTGCACCCTTAGCATTGTTTTGCTGCTTCAAATTTCTGAAAAGCAAAATTATTTTAAAGGACCACTATAGTGCCTGGAAAACAAGCTTGTTTTCCTGGCACTATATAGTCCTTAGGTCCCCTCCACCCTCAGGGTCCCCCCCTGCTGGGCTGAAGGGGTTAAAACCCCTTCTGCCACTTACCTTAATCCAGAGCCGGGCTCCCTTGGCGCTGGTGACCTCCCCATCCCCTCCGACGTCAGGTCCTGAGTGGAGCCAAATGCGCATGCGCGGCCAGAGCTGCGCATGCGCGGCCAGAGCTGCGCGTGCATTCAAGCCGCCCATAGGAAAGCATTACTTAATGCTTTCCTTTGGACGTCAGCGTCATCTCAGTGTGATTTTCACACTGAGTATCGCAGAACCGGCCTCTAGTGACTGTCAGGAAGACCTTAGCTAGTCTGACCTTAAATTTGAAATCAACTTTGAATTGACCTTGAATTCTCAACTTTCATGACTAACCCTGTAACCCTCAATATCAGTAAAATCAACTTCAAAGTTAAAAATCTGTTTAGAAAGGAAGAATGTTTTGTATGCTTAATTGCCCATTCATAAGATATACAACACTGAGCTTTAGGTTTTTACTCATTTAATTACACCATACATATCCATATCAAATGTTTTGTATTTTTAACAGAAAAGAACAGGAAATTGATTCCAAAGATGCAATCATTCTCCATCAATTTTCACGGCCAAACAATGGGGTTCCAAGTTTATCTCCATTCTGTCTGAAAATGGAAACTTACTTACGAATGGCTGACTTACCATATCAGGTAAAATGTACATAATTGTATTTGTTTATTAAGAAGACAAGTTTATATTTGTTTCTCATTTGATTAAAGGCACAACCTAATCATCATCGTATTTTTGTCTTAACTGGAGGATTCCTCAATGCCTAAAGTCCAAAAACTTAAATTTGAGACGTGCTGGTTGCTCACGCAATGCCCTGAAAGTCTCTGAGTACTCAAGCATAGGTTGATTCAGCTGTCAAAAAAAACACAACACTCCTTTTGGTGATGATGAATTGACAGAGGCTCTCTGTGTTAATTATTTGATGCCCATATGGTCAGTGGCATTTTGACCTTGCCAAAATAGCTGCAGTGATTTGATGTGGCTAAATGATGTCTGGAGAACCTCTAAAGGGGAAGTAGCTAAAATCAAACAACCAATCAGGGACCATGGTTTAACTGTAACTGTAATACTGTTGAACCTTTTGGTGGCTTTCTAATAACAGTTATTTTGGTCATCATCATGAGAAAGAATCTGAGGGAGTCGAAACTTCGGATCTCCACCTGGATCACATTTTGTTTTTAAAAAATAAATAAATAAATATATATATATATATATATATATATATATATATATATACAGTCCAAAGAAAGGCCCATTTTGGGTACTATAATCCAAGAAAAGTGCTTAATTCAGTTAGTAAATGTGCAAAAGTAAAGTCGATGTTTCAGTCCCACTGAGAGACTTTTTCTTTTGCTGTTAAATGAGCTGCTAATGTGAAAATTATGAATAATTTAAGCTGAAATGTAAACAAAGGCACTTTTCAGGTGTAGAATCATACTGCTACTGGCTCCTTCCCAGTGATTTTGTTAAATTCTTGCATGACTCATACTGTTAGTGACTGCCTTTCTCTAACCTACTATTGATTAGAGTATGTCCACTGTTAATCTATATACATCCAGGATAATTAAAGGGATAATATAGGGCTAGGAATACAACTCTGTTAATATATTAATAATATGTATGGAAGATTTGTTAAGCGTAACCCAATTTCAGAATAGAACCAGTTAAGAAATACAATATTGAACTATTTTAATGCCCAGGCAAACATACAGCAAATGGTATCAAGATTGTGGGACCAAAAATACACAATATATCAAGCATATTCTTGACCACACGCATAGAACATGTGGAGATCCACAGTTATCTGTTGTTGAAAGTCGTGGGTACCATTAACCTTGCAAGTCTGGAGGGCATTGGTGGCCTTTACAGTACACACTTGGAGTAGGAAAAGGTGATTTTCTTTTCCTTTCAAAAAAATGACTAGCCAATCAGGACCCAGGGGTTTCTGCTAGGGTCTGGGTCTAGGGGCTTCTAATATGGTAGTTCTGTTTGGGCTTTGGTTTTTCTGCTTTAGATGGACCATACAGGACTTGCTTTAGCACTCGCCACTTTATTGGATCATACCCTGCAGTTACTTGCACTTGGTATGCTAAGGACATTCCATTGTTTTCTGGACTGTGCACCAAGTACTAGCGTTCTGCCATGCACATAAGGATTTTAAACTTGGTCCTGGACTAAATTATTGATTCACTGCACACTCTGCTCTTTCTTACAACCATGTATAGCATCTCCTTGGATAAATTCGGGCTCCTCGCTATTTTGGCTGTGCAAAGTTTATTTTTCTTGTTTAATCAACTTCCTATTTGTCATCATCTGTGGAATAGGCTCACAAAATAGCAAAAAAATTATGCAGGGAAGGGGGGCAGAGCCAGCACTCAGCCCGATCAGTCGCATGCCTGCAGCTCTCCAACGATCGGACGCCCTAAAACCCCAAAAACCTACCAAACCAGCTGCCTACTGCTTTGCAAGAAGCATTACAGCACCCCATCACCAATGGGGAAGAAAACAAAAAAACTGCGACCGTATCGGCCGCGGCAATCCGCCGATATCGGTGAACTATTCCGGAGGCCGCATGGTGCAGCAGGGCCTAAGATGGCGGCCGACATGGACAAATACTCCGACAGCACGGATGATTTCCCGCTACACTGTCCGGAGGCTCTAGAATACCGAGAGCTGGCAAATACAAGCCAGCCGACTGGGGGCCACCCGGTGACCACGGAGATACTCACCTCGCTCCTCTCAGGTTTGCGCCAGTCTTTATCGACAGAGATATCCCAAGTGAGAGAGGATGTCAGAGAGTTTACCACCGTTGAACAACTCACCCAAGCTCACACAACCCAGGTGGCAGACCTCCAGACACAGGTGAGGGAACTCACCACAGCCCAGACTGCACTGTCCCACCAATTAGCTGCCATGGAGGACAAATGCAGATGGAAACACATTAAAATCCGAGGTATAGCTGACTTGCTGACCCCGGCAGAGCTACCTCACTTTCTCCGCAGGCTGTTTGCAACCCTGCTGCCCACCAAGCAAGCAAAAGGGATACAGCTAGAGGGCATGTTTTGTTTACCCAAGCCGCCACAACTCACTGGCACCGCTACTGGGGACCTCCTTGTCAAACTACTGAATGGGCAAGACAAAACTGCGCTAATGGGCGCCATTAAAGGGAAAAATCCCTATAGCTTCGAGGGCATGGACATAACATTTTACGCTGACCTATCCCGCACCACTCTGCAATGGCAGAAATCCCTTCGACCACTGACGACTGCACTGGCGGCCAGAGGGACGACGTACCGCTGGGGACCAGCTCATGTACTTATAGTACAACACCAGGACACTGAATACAGAGTCAACGCTATAACAGAGATGGACACTGTAATGGCAAAACTGGGCCTACATAACCCCCCTCCAGCCACAGCAACATGGGACCCAGCCAACATTGTACCATTTATTCCGTATCAGGGGGCGCACAGAGGAAGGAAAATCCGTGAACCACCACCGCCTGTCTAACAAGACTCACAAGTTTAATATGTTTTGCTTAATATGTTTATGTTTACCCTTGGTTTTACATTCTTGTATCTTACATTACAACTACCGGGATTGCCCGGAAAGCTGGCTCCAATATATCAACCACCCCCCCCAACTCCAAACAGCACACGGCTGGCTTTAACTCACTGACGAGGAGTTGTATTATACGCCGTCCTGGGCACTACGCTCCTGATTAAATACCTATGTTGGTCTAGGCCAGGTCACGGCCCATCTCAAACCTAACCTACCGACCCCTATGACGGCCAATTACAGTAATTTTCACGCACCTGAACTAGCATGGGTACAATTCCCCTACCCCAAGATAGTACACTCTCTAGAAGCGGTAATTGATAAAGTACGCTCCTACAGCGCCCGCCGCGGCACCACCACCCTCGATAACGCCACCAACCAGGTGGAACTAGAGGTTTTATATAAGTTCCTGCTGATCACACTTTTAGAACGTTGCCTAAAATTGCTCTTTATAAATAAATCCCACTGTGTCATTGATGTGGTCTTAAACAACTGCAGTGCTCAGACAGATAGTTGATAGTTACGTTAATCATGCTCTGCTTCATATAACAAGAAAAAATAGCGGTCTGAGACTCTGTTATGTTTGCTAATGAGATGCACAGACATATCATCTCTTGTGTTTATGCTTGTTGTAGATAACATAATTTTTTTATGTGAAACTCTAAAATGAAATCTTCAATGCAGTAGTTTTCTCAAGATGGATAACTGTTTCAACGAGGATTGGGATACTGCCTTTTGGTAGTTTAGTTTTAAAATAGATCTGACTGGGAGATACCATAAAAAATAAGGACACCCTTGCCACCTAATTTCCATGCATCAGATAAATCTATAAGGCGAAGCAATAGAACGTAGCTAATGCACTTTCTATTTTGTCTATGAATTATAAATGATGCTGTAGTATGAAACAGGGAATGGCTTAGACTAAGAAGAAAACAACAAAAAATTCCAGGAGATATTTGTGTGAAATTAAAGCTTTTACGGAAAAAAAGCTATTGTGCTACACATCAGTGGTAACTAACTTGAACTAAATCTTCACAATGACAATGGGATCTGTAGCAAAATCAGAAGAGTCAAATGTTAGCTACCTTTAATTTTTGAAGTGGCATTGAACCCTGTGATGTGTTTGCTTTATTGGAAAGACCTCCCCAAGTGGACAGAACTGCTTACATGGTGGCCATTGGAGCAGGAGAGAGAGGGGAATGGAATATACTTTCCTGAAGTTCTTCTTGGTGATGCCATCATCCAGTTTAGCAGTCTCCATCCTACTTCCTGCTTCATCCTCCACATTGCAATTTCACACATGATAAAGTACAAAATAGAAGGATATCCTCTGGGGTCCTTTACAAATCAATAAAAAAAATCATAGGAGTCCATTGTAGGTGATGTCTAATGGGAAATGGCCAGGTGCATTAGAACAGAGCTGTTTGAAGCTCTTCGTTTACACATTTTTGTAAAAATCTGCATATATATGTTATATTTTCTGGTTGTATTGGAATTTCAATAAAATGTAAACTTGATCTCTATGAATTTGTCATAAATATTATATCTTTTTGAAATCTAAACAGTGATAGTACCTTATATTGGACATTTCTGAGGTTATCTGTTAGCTTTAGAATGTTTGACTATGTATTTGCTGATGATCTATTATCGTCTTTAATTCTTTGTACACTTACTAAAAGGCAAAGCAGACAAATACATCTTCCAGCAACCAAGTACTGAACTCAAATATCTTGTATAAATGAGGATAAATAACCATACCTTGATTTTCTATGTCACCTTGGACTTGGCTTTGGGCGGACAGTTTTTATTTAATCAGGCATAGGTCATTTTTGCACTTACTTGTCCGTTGTAATAAAAATTACTGTTTATATCATGGGTCGTCAACCTGGTCCCTACCGCCCACTAGTGGGCGTTTCAGGATTCCAGGTGGGCGGTAGGGATTTTCAATTTTTTTTTTTATAAATTGGGCAGGCGGGCGGGCGCGAGCCGGCGGTACCACTGTGACTGGGTACCGCCATCACCACTTGCGGCCCCGGCGGCAAACCGCCGGGGCCGCATATGGAGGGGTCCATCGGGTGGCCCATGCTGTCAGGGCCACCCGATGGATGTGGATTGTGAGGGGGCCCGGTCAGCGCTGGGCGCTTTAACAGCGCGACCGGGCCCCCTGTGATGACATCAAATCTGCTGGGAGGAAGTGATTCCCCGGTCACTCCTCCCAGCATACAGAGAGCCGCGCGGGAGGAAGGAGGAGGAGGGAGTCAGAGTTGGAACTCTGACTCCCATGCACCTGAGCCACCACTGGACCCCAGGGAAAGTCACCCTCCTGCACCTTAAAGGTAGGAAACAGGAGGGTGACTTAAATATAATGTGTGTTTGTTTGTGTATGTGTCTTTGTATGTATGTCTTGTGTGTGTCTTATGTAAGTGTCTTGTGTGTGTATGTCTGTATACATGTGTCTTGTCTTTGTATGTATGTCTTGTGTGTGTCTTATGTGTGTGTGTATGTCTGTATATATGTGTGTCTTGTCTCTGTATGTATGTCTTGTGTGTGTCTTATGTATGTGTCTTGTGTGTATGTCTGTATACATGTGTCTTGTGTTTGTATGTATGTCTTGTGTGTGTGTCTGTATGTGTGTCTTATGTATGTGTCTTGTGTGTGTGTGTATGTCTGTATATATGTGTGTCTTGTCTTTGTATGTATGTCCTGTGTGTGTCTTATGTATGTGTCTTGTGTGTGTGTGTGTGTATGTCTGTATACATGTGTCTTGTCTTTGTATGTATGTCTTGTTTGTGTCTGTGTGTATGTCTGTATATATGTGTGTCTTGTCTTTGTATGTATGTTGTGTGTGTGTCTTTGTATGCATGTCTTGTGTGTGTGTTTGTATGTATGTTTTGTGTGTGTGTGTGTTTGTATGTATGTTTTGTGTGTGTGTGTGTGTCTTTGTATGTATGTCTTGTGTGTGTGTGTCTTTGTATGTATGTCTTGTGTGTGTGTGTCTTTGTATGTATGTCTTGTGTGTGTGTGTGTCTTTATATGTATGTCTTTGTGTGTGTGTGTCTTTGTATGTATGTCTTTGTATGTGTCGTGTGTGTGTGTCTGTCTGTATATATGTGTGTATGTATGTGTCGTGTGTGTGTCTGTCTGTATATATGTGTGTATGTATGTGTGTCTGTTTCTTGTGTCTGTCTGTATGTGTATGTGTCTTTGTATGTATGTCTTTGTGTGTGTGTGTGTGTGTGTGTGTGTGTGCCTGTCTGTCTGTATGTGTGTCTGTATGTATGTGTGCCAGTCTGTTATAGTGGGATACCTAGCTCAGCCTTCCTACTGGGCATTGCTATAAGGAAGGTTAAAAAAAAGGGGGAAAAAAGGTGGGGAGGGGAATTGAGGAGGGAGAAGAGGGGAGCTGACGCACAGATGAGAAATCATATTATGCGCAAACAGAGAAGTCGTCTGAATATCACCGAAAGAGGAGACCTTCGTTTGTTCCTTACAACCTCAAGGATCTCATTAATCACTAGTAAAGGTAATTTCAATTTACTTTATTGTTTTCTCATTAAACTTTTTATAAAGTTAAAAACATTATAAACATGCATTAATTGCAAATAAAAAGATAAATGTACGTACATTTATTTTTTTTAAAACACCCTCCTTTCGAAAAAAATATTCCGCACTTGCGCGAAAACTGGTGGGCGGTAAGGAAATTTTTTCAACCAAAAAGATGCATTAGTGGGCGGTAGTTAGAAAAAGGTTGACTACCACTGGTTTATATAGTTGTATGTTCTTCCTAAAGGTAATTCAAAGCACTTAGTTCGCAGACATAACTGCATAGGCAGCTGATAAATAGATGTAATTGTCAATCTCACTAGTAGATACTCGTTTTATTTACTGGGAGGATAAAATGTTTAGTTAATCCTCCCAGGAGTCAAACACGCGGAGTTTTGTTATCCAGTGAGTTTGTTAACCCATTAAGATACATTACTGGCCATCAAAAAGATCTTAGTTATGTCCCCTGGTTCAGATCTTCTGCTGATTATTGTGTCAAGTTGGTGTGTGAATGAGGATGGCAAGGGTTATAATAGAGTTTAGTAGGCAATATGAATTAACTGTTTTTTTGTCACTAGGAATTCAAAGAGATCAAGTTTGAAGCAGATCAACATATAGGGTCACAAATACTGCTTCTTACACATATTACTGCAGAAAAGATTGCATTATGGTTTCCCCTCAGATTACATGGGGATGCAAAGCTTAATATACAGCAGGTCGGCCTATCTCATTCTGGATGTTTAGGACATATTTGTCTGCAAAGAGTGCCCTTGGCCCTGGACCACAAAAAGTGCCTGTGCTGAAATCAGTTGGACTGCAGTATCAAGTGTACTAACAGAACCAAACTAATCGTTCTGAGCATGTCTCTTATATATGTGAATAGCAAGAAGGAATCCGTGGATTCATATTTTATGATTAGAAAAGCACAGTGGGGACTGGCTAGGGTCTCTTAAAGGATTACTCCAACCACCAGGACCTGTCTGCTTTAAGAAGTGGTCATAGTTGTAGGAGTCAGTATGTGTAGTGTTTCTGCTTGAAACTCTGCACATACTGAGAAATTTGCTCTTTTGTGTGGGTTTCTTGCACCCCCAGCACACATGACACAGGCAACCTGGAACTTTGTTCTGGACTGCCTAATGTCAATTCCGTGCATTATTTACGACTGATGTCCGCATGCAATCGGTAATCAGATTTTTCACTTGCAGGCTGAGCTCAAAGTTCATCTGCAAGTGAAGCCCTCTTCTACACCTCCCTTCGCATACATTACATACAGGTTACTTTGTCTGTGCTACCCGCAACCTCCTATTCATATGCACAGTAATGTTTTGTTGAGTAATGCTGAGATGGCAGGGACACTCTCTTTCTCCAAACCAGTGCATTTAGCTAGTGGTTCTGGTACTTAGAGTGCCCCTTTATTATTTATAAATAGCTACTGGCTGCTGGTCCAAATTGTTCTGTACAAAATAAAATATATAGTAAATAAACCACAACATCCCCAGTATTCAGTTAATGGATGAAATCATTAGTCATTATGCAGTAGAAATGTTTGTATCTTTCCATTTTTACTGCCAAGTATTTTTGTCTCAAGTGAAAGCCCTTGTGGTTGTATTATTCACGCACTACTACTTTATTATGGTATTTTCCTTGCATGTAGAAACAGTTTTCTGCTAAATGCGGAGGAAACTGTAACCTGCAGCAGAATGTAATAAAACACAACTATACAACTTTAAATATATATATATATTAAGCCAGGTACATGTGATGTTCTATTTTGAAAGGATTGTCTAACTCAAAACATTAGGATTAGAGAGATAAATAAATTAGAGCAAATTTTATTTTTCAGATGGATGTTCCATTGAGGGTATTCTTTTTATTTTATTTTATTTTTTTATGGGCATACACATATACTTTACTGTCCAGTAATTAATTTTCATATCAGACATAATCATTACACAAGTTGTCTGGATAATACTGGAGAGTAATACAAAACACAAATACACCACATATAAGCTGTTAATTATTAAATGACAATTTTGAGCAAGGTACTTGTGGGAGCATCTGAGAAGACTATAAATCCTAATGACATATAAATCATAGTCTGCTTTTATCTGTATCGTTAGGGGGTAGCCTGGTCCTTTATAATTTGTCCAATAAGCTCAACCATTTTTTAAAATCTAATTTTCAAATGAATTGGAGATTTCCATCTTCATCTTTAATTGGAAAAGAAGCTGTTACTTAATCATAGTCCAACAAGGCACCATAGGGAATTTCCAATATATTGCCACCAATGTTTTGGCGTCCATCAATATATGAATAACTAAAACAGTGAGGTGCCTAAATATGTTTAATATTTAGATGTAGTAGAAAAGCTCCTGGACTAAAATACATTTTAGTATGTTATTTTTTTTTGTATTTTAGTTGCCAACATTCTCCAAAGTAATTGCATTGGTTGACAGTCCCACCAGAGTGGTAGATGTCTCCAAATAATCCAGATAGATGTTGAAGCCGTGGGTTTCACACCTCCAACGTCTATCTGGACCATCTGGAGACATCTTAGCTAATCTACTTGGCACCATATACCATCTATTTAGAAGTTTATAATGTATTTCATTTAAATTAAGACAATGTATGTTTTTATAGATCATAGTCAGGGAACTTTTCCATTCATCATAACTTGCTTTAATATTCAAATCTAATTCACATTTGTTTATAATGGGACAGATATAATTTTCTGGATTTCCTGCAATCAATTCTGCACATCCTGGAACAATTTTTTTTAACAATGGAATTTTTAAAAAGCTTATCAAACAAATGGGTCGGACTAATACTCCTACTCATCAAGTCATTTTTCATTCTTAAGTAAGAGAAAACCTCATTATTGGGAAGATTGCACTTTTCTTGTAATTGGGCAAAGGGGATTACAGCCCCGTCAGCTATTAAGTCTGATGTTCCATGGATACCCCTGGATTTCCATTGTATAATATTTAAATCAACTATATCATTGGAAAGTATCTCAATTGGGGCTCCTAAGGCTATTCTGTTAATTAAACCAAATCTTTTCTTTAACTTTATCAGTGTACCTGCTATATCTTTCACGATAGGTTTCTGAGAAATATTCAGTTTAATCAAAGGAAAGTTCGTCCAAAATATATGAAGTATGTTATATGATCTCATCTCTGTTTTTTCAATAAGATAAAAAAAATTATGTAAACGAGCAACAAATATGGGGATTCAGTTACACCACATGATCATATTATGTTAAGTTCACCACTTTGTCTCAGTGCCCCAATATAGGTTGGTCCTTCACTAATTTTAACATTGGAGATTAACATGTTAACTGGAATAATTACTGCTCAAACTGCTTCCAGAGATTCTTCTCAATGTATGCTTTCCTGTGGTCACATCTAAAGGGGCACCTAGAGTGGATGGGTGGGGTGTTCAGCCCAATAAGAAAGATAACCCTGAAATAGTACAGATCAGGAGACAAACTACTTGTGGAATGACCTTCAGTCATTCAAATGAAAAAAACATTTAAATCTTGATGATCCGATGTCCAAATATTTCAAATACCAGGAGCAGGTTGTGAAAGATTCCTGTCGAGAGGAGTAGGATAATGGACCTATATTCCAAGACAGTGAGGTTGAATCGGAGTGTTGTCTTCCCAAGTCAGAAAGCCATGGTAACTTTTCTATTATAATGATCGGCAAGAGAATGCCACACACTTCCACTTTTTCTGGCCGCATCGGTTAGCCTCAAGGTCACTTTAGGTGCAATAATTCTTCACTTGAAGTTTTAAAACATTTGGCTAATTGGCAGGCTCATCACATCTGCAGTTCTCAGAGTATTTTATTTAATTTTTATTGTCCCCGTGAGTGGAGAGAACTGCAATGGTTAGAAAGATAGTCAGGTTCAAATCCTGAAAGAATGGACTTACACCTAGGAAATGATAACAGAGATTAATAGAGAGTTCAAGAGATTCCAGCTCTAGTTGTAGAAAGGGACACTCCAGACCCCTGAAGTGCTATAGCTTGCTGAAAAGTTTTGTTTGTGAAGAGTGTGTCTGCTTTATTTAATTTTGCAAAAAGTACATATTTCAATAGATATACAGTGGAACCTCAGAACTTGAACGGTCCCTTACGTGAACAATTTGGTAGTCGAACAACATTTTTGAGAAAAATGTCTTGGTTCACGAACGATCCTCTGTTCCTGAACAGATAATGCCACAAACATGTTCAGTTTTAAAGATATGTCTCACTTTAGACACATTTTAAATACCAGAAGAACAATTATATATCCCCATCCAAACAATATCTCTTCTCCTTTCCACTTATGCCATCAACTCTCATCATTACACGTAAAGTGAAGTAACATTTTCTTTTTTTTATTTACTGTACATTGTGTTTATTTATTTTTTTATTTATGATTTTATGCATGTAAGGTATTATTTTTGTATTTTTTTTTAAATCTTTATTTTTGTTGTGCGGGAGGTTACAGACATATCAACAGACGCCACAACAGCGTATCTCAGGAGTCACATAGGTTAGACAGTGGCGTGGTAATTTGCACATTTTTTTTATATTTGTAAGCTTAGCTAAACATTTATTCCAACAAAGTGAGTTTTAGTGTAAATAGAAAACATATAGGTTATTGACACACGTTTAGTTAAGGACCCAGAATCTGCTCGCGTTTGCAGCCACGGTTAGCTATATATTAAATGGCGTCCAAAGACATCCGTGTGGCTAGGCTAACTAGCTCTGCATCAGGTTTGGGAGCAACAAGACAATCCTGCATCGCCTTTATGCCATGCTATTCAATAGAGGGCTCGTGTGGATCCGCTCGACTAATGCCCTTTTTCGGCAGGTTATTTATTCTGAATAAACTAGTGGCATGGTTGTGGCTGAGACAGTGATTCCAGCATGTCTGAGAGCTGGACTCATGCATGTGTGCTCAAAATTAGGGTGCTATTTCTGCTAGGCTTATGAAACACCATCTCATACGTTGCAAGTATTAGCTAATATAGTACATCCTATGACTGAGTTACTGCACTATTTCCTTTGGTGTAGATTATATTACCCAAACCTAAGCAGACACATAGTGGGGTATTTAATGGCAGGCTGCTGATCACAGGTTAATCCTGCTGAGAAAGGTTATGGGCACTTGTGCAAGTTGAAGCGATGCAAGAAAGGGAAAGTGCTTATGAAATCATATAACATGGCTAGGCTGGTACATACAAAATTAAAGCAAAAGTATGAACTATGTACACGCTAATTGTGGTATCTGGGCCTTATTCTGCTGACTGTTACAAAGTCCCTTGAAGAGGTTAATTGTATAAAGATGGCCCCAGCTCCACATGTCACTCGGGTGGATCTCTTTCAGCCTATGCTGACTGTACTATGCTATACCGGACTGTCCAGCATGGTGGAGACCTGCCAGGCGGCGGCTCTCTTGTTTGGTGGGGAGACGCCTGGCCCCGGACAGCCTGTGGAGCAGCTCAAAGGTGGCTGCGGCGGTTTCTCCATGTAGCCCAGGAGAGGTGGTGGTACGTTGGGGTTCGGTACTTCCCGGCAGCGGTGGGTAGAACGTCTATCCGCGACTCGCTGTCTCATCCGGTTGCGGTGTTTCCACGGCTTTCGTCGCTTTAGTGTAGTTGGGTTAGTGTGGGGTAGCTGTCGGCCCACAGGAGGCCTCCCAGGCTGCTCCTTATTGCATACTCGGTCTTCCCTATCGGGCTCCTGTATGGCCTTTGCTTGCTTTGCACGGTTTAGCAGCATGGCCCAAAACTTGTCAAATATGGCTCCCAGAGTGTCCGTTACATTGGCCTCAGGGCCTGCTGAGACAGGTTGTGGCAGTGTCAGACCTCGTGTTGTGGAGCCTGGTGCTTCCGCCATCTTAAGTGACTCCTTTCCCGAGTGGCTTGGGAGTTTCGCAGGGCTCATAGAAGCGTCTGTGACTGAGGCAGCTTGGGTCCTTGAGGACCGGGATAACCTCCACCGGTCCAAGGGGGCGAGGTGATTTGGGAGTGCTCCCTTGTCAGCCAGAGAACCGGGAGAGCGTCCGTCTCTCCTCGGCTCCCACCCGCACAGGCCGCAGGTCTCGATTTGGTCCGCCCAGCACCGTAGAGCCATGTGTCGGGTATCTCCAGTTGCAGTGCAGTCTCCTTGTCACGAATATTGCGTTTAGCAGTCGATGTGATCGGGTGGTCGGGCGTTAAACCCAGAATTTTGGCTTCAGACTCAGGAGCTCTCAACATGCACGTCTAGTCTGCTTGGTAGTCAGGCTCCGCCCCCTGTAAGGTATTATTAAACTGTTAAATTTGTGTAAATTTTTGGGGTCTGGAATTAATTAATCAAATTAATTTGCATGGGAAATGTTGATTACGTTCTCGAACAAAGCGGAACTCGAACAGCCTTCTGGAACGGATTTGAGTTCTGAGATCCACTGTAGACAATTTTACAAACTAACCTTGTTACACCCACTTGGCTTTCAAACAGACAACCGGTCATGTTACTTCCTGGTTTGGTTAGCTCAGTAGAGCTAAACTTCAGAGGCAGCAATTGTTCAGAGCGCCTGCAAAGACTTCTGTTTGAGCTGCATTGGGAAGTCTGTAATTGGACAGCCACATAAAGTCTGGGTGGGGTTAGATGGGGAGTGATTGAAAAGGTAGAATTGCAGCTTTTGCAAGCTGTTTTAGAAACACCTCAATTAAAAATGTATAATTAATGCAAGTTTTCATTTGGGGTATATCTATTCAACAGTGATTTTGTATTTATTTTGTATTTGGGCAATGGAGAGTAACTACATCATTGAAACTTCTTGACACTGTTTTTCACTCTTCCTCTAAATAAAGATAAAAATATGAATTGGAACTGCAGTGTGCTTCTAGTGTCCAAGAAATTGGAAAATATTTAACCCCCTTAAGAGAAAAGGGTGCAATGTTGATGGAGGACTATAGAACAATTCATCTTGCAAAGAAGTTGTAATTTTATAACATGACAGGAGGCTTCGTATTTGCTTAAGTCTCTCTTTACTAGAACTCCACAGCAGCACAGAAAACAACCAATCAGAAAAAAGTTAGGTACTATAAAACTCCCCTCCGCATGCATCATTTCCTCTTTCTTTGCTGCTCCGCACCAGTACAGGTCAGAGTACCTCTGCCTCCTGCTAATATTAGTGGGTGGCTGTATGGTTTTTATTATATTTTCAGTGTTTCACTTGTTTATGTGTTTTCACTTTATTCTCCTCTGCATATTGCTCTGGGGCTTGTGGGGAGTTTGTTTATTTTGGCTTCATTTTCATCTCCCTGGGGATTCTTTCCCTCTCTGCCCCCTTTAATTTTCCCTTCTCTGTTCCCCTGGACCTCATTCCTCCGGTCGGCGGGGTTCTGTGTTATTGCTCACACCCGCCGGCCGGAGGCTTTCACGTGGCCGCCTGCTGCCTGCCTTGTCTGCGGACCGCATGGCCGCAAGGGGAAGAGGGGACTTCGTCCTACCCCACCTGTAGTTTTCTTCTTCTCCGGTCGCGGTGTTGTGGTACCGCCGACCGGAGGCTTTGCACATGGCCGCCTGCTTGCAGGTCCGCAAGGGGAAGAGGGGGCATTCGCTGCCCCACCTGCGGTTTTTCTCCTCCTCCGGTCGCGGTGTTAGGGTACCGCCGACCGGAGGCTTTACACGTGGCCGCCGGTTTGCAGGTCCGGTCGCGGTGTTATGATGCCGCCGACCGGAATCTCGGCATGTGGTTGCCTTCCCTGGCCGGCTCTATACGCGGCCGCATGTGTCCGCCGGGGGAGGAGAGAGCAATTACAACCCGCTCGCCCCCCCCGACCCCTCTCCTCACGGTCATACCGGTTTCTCGTCTAACCTGATTGTTAGCTCTCCTTTCTATGTATATCTCACAAATTACTGTGTTTGTTACATGGGCCTTAGTGGCATTTTCTATCTGAGAGTGATGTGTGTTTGTTTGGCACATATACACAGATGCTGTGAATTTTGCTGCCAGGTGTATGGCACGGATTACTGTGGGTTTTTTGCTGACCGTGTAATTCACAGATCACTGTATGTTTTACTGACAGTGTATTTCTAGATTTAGTATTTCTACCGTGTGTATGCAGTTTGCTGTGTGTCTGACTGACGCTGTATATCTCAGACTTCGTTTTACTGACAGTGTATATGACAGATGCTTTGAGTTTTTGCTGACAGTGCATTTCTCAGTCCGCTGTGTTTACTGACAGTGTATTTCAGGATTTGTTTTTTTTTTTTTTTTTTTCTGACTGGGTATGTCGCCGTTGCTGCGCGTTTGACTGACAGTGTATTTCTAGATTTCGTTTCTGACAGCGTATGTCTCAGTTGCTGTGTGTTTGCTGTCAGTGTGAATCACAGATCGCTGTGAGTTTGCTGGCAGTGTATTTCTCAGATCACCGAGAATTTTGGACAGTGCATGTCGCCTATTTCTGCGCGTATCACGGAGTTCTGCGAGTTACAGGCTCTGTACATGTGTAGACAGTGCCAGTTAGCTCTCGGATTCGTTTGCTTCTCAGTATATATTTTTTCTGGTCCAGCTATGAGGTCTCAGATGGGACTGCTCGGGTATGAATTATCTGTCCGTGGCATGTATAGTATGGCTATCAGTCCTGGCTCTGTCTCAAACTGGTACGGGAGGCCAGTCTACGCTGATGCGGTACAATTTTATCAGGTTCTCGGGGGAATTCATTAATCCGGCCATGGTTTAGCCCCTCTCCTCGCAGTGTCCGTGATTTCACAACCCCTGCAGGTGGTATGATGATGGTAATATATAATACGCTAGAATTCCTTCAGATCTGTGAGAGCATATGCTTACCTATTCACAGTTCAAGGACAGTTTCACTCAGTGTATCTTCCATTCACGGGCATGATGGTCGCTGGACTACCTCCGTTTTACCCAATACAGCTGGAATACCACTTTTCCCTGCTGGGCACTTGGGGGACCGCCAGTCCCGGTTCAGGTTATTACAACGGCATTACGCTGTCTAAAAGGGTTGGTGTCTAGGGGTCCTACGTCACAGGATGCTTTGAGGATCCACACATTTTTAGGGGCCTCTATCCAAACTCAGAGGTCCCCACTTTCACTCAGTACCCCTCGTAGGCGCTACGGAATTGGATGGCGCTATATAAATAACGTGTTATAATGATATAACTATATACACGACCCAGGATTGGCCTGATATGTCTGTGCCCCATTGATAGGCCTGCTCTGTCTGTGCCCCATAAGAATGGCCTGCTCTGTCTGTGCCCCATAAGAATGGCCTGCTCTGTCTGTGCCCATAAGAATGGCCTGCTCTGTCTGTGCCCATAAGAATGGCCTGCTATGTCTGTGCCCATAAGAACGGCCTGCTATGTCTGTGCCCATAAGAACGGCCTGCTATGTCTGTGCCCATAAGAACGGCCTGCTATGTCTGTGCCCATAAGAACGGCCTGCTATGTCTGTGCCCATAAGAACGGCCTGCTATGTCTGTGCCCATAAGAACGGCCTGCTATGTCTGTGCCCATAAGAACGGCCTGCTATGTCTGTGCCCATAAGAACGGCCTGCTATGTCTGTGCCCATAAGAACGGCCTGCTATGTCTGTGCCCATAAGAACGGCCTGCTATGTCGGTGCCCATAAGAACGGCCTGCTATGTCGGTGCCCATAAGAACGGCCTGCTATGTCGGTGCCCTTTTATTGGCCCTCCTATGTCGGTGCCTATTTGCTTGACCAACTATTCTGTGTCCGTTAGTTTGGCCTGCTGGGCCTGCTCCATTGGTGCCGAACCCCCTTTGGCCGCAGGCCTGGGGCTATATCACTGAGGAGAGGCCAGTGCCCACCAGTGACATGGAAATAGGCAGGTGTCCGGACAAGCACCGTTGCCATACTATCCAAGAGGACGCCAATATACGGCCATCTGGATATGGTAGGTAGGGTGAAGGCCCTAAACCTCAGACCTGAAGGGCAAGTTTTTTCCTATGAAGACCCCGGACACACATCCGCGGTTTGCGCCAGACCGGCGACGGCACATCTCCAAGGAGAACTTTGCACTGGTGAGGACCGGTACTCAGACACCTACAGGAGAACGCGGTGTCTTCCTTGTCTTTAACAACTAACTCCATATCTGCCTCCCGGTATCCATATAGCTATCGGTAGTTATTCCTGCGTAAGGTTAGCTCCTGGCCCTGTTCGGTGGGGCTTACTTGTCTTGCCTTCCGGCCTGCTTTTGCCTTCTAGCTGAGATAGGATTTGCGTGTTTACTCGTTCTACGTTATTGTTGTCTTTTTCGTTTTCGTGACTTCCTTTTCCTTTCGCTCGGGTCGTCGAGAGGCCTGACTTGACCTCCTCCGACCTCCCGGGTGCTCGTGGATTGCGGAGAACGTCTCCAGCTTTCCTCAGACTACCAACGATCCGCCTGGACCCCGCGCGCGCGCACGGGATCCGGACGGTCAGTTGATAGTTTTCCATCGTTTTCCCGTAGATTACCCTCAGCCTTAGGCTGATACTCGTATTTGGTGTACCCTATAGTTGGTCACCCTGAGTCTCTAGGGACTCTAGCTTGGATCACAGGAGGGTGCGGCCCTCCACCTCTTCGATCCGAGAATATTTTATCTTCTGGAACAGTGAGCGTACCCCTCTCGGATACGGAACCGGACACTAATTTGTTATTAGAGGGCGCAGCCCTCCCTCAACCTCAGCCAGAGACTGAGCTGGATACAGGGGTCATGTTTGGAGGAAGCATTCTCCTAGAGAGGAACGGTCACGGATGCAGACTCTACTGTTTGGTTATTTGCGGGTGCGGCCCGCTCAGGCTATCAGCCGGACGTTAGCACGATATTTGATCTCATTAGTAGAGAGCGCGGCTCTCTCGTACACTCGACGCTCTACGGTGCCATCCATTTGTTCATCACACAGACTTGTACCTGTGCAAGACATCGATGACTACATGGAGGGGCGTCCCTCCTGCATTCAAGTAGATCTGACGTCCGTGCTACTGATTTCGATATAGAGGACTGCCTGGTCATGCAAGATATCCATACTTAGACTGGATCCCTCTAGTCTATCTCCTGTAATGGAGGGACATTCTCACAGGGGTATAACGAGGGGTGACTCCCACTTATTTATACACATTCCTGGAGATGGTACGGCCATCGGATGGAACCCAGGTATTATGGGAGTGCAGGTCTGGGTATATTCTGCACCATAAAGAACAGAGGATTGCTTTCTGTTTTTGGATATCCAGACCATTGTGAACAACTGCTCAGACGGTTTTTCTCCCATATTTAGGTGGCAGGTGATACGGGGACCTTCATGGAGCATGCGGGCTCTGCCTTGCTCGGGAAACAGGATTAAGGAGGGCCTATTACCCGCTCTGAAGGTAAAAAAACGTACGTATGGTTCACATGGTAAGACCGGAAATCCCGGTTTGTCTTGACCTCCCCGGTCCTCAGATCTTGGGATACGATGGCAGGACTGCCCCGTCTCCTCGAAACGCATACCTGGTGAGCAGGGTTCGGAGATGGAGGACCCTCCATCTATACTCTAGTTATTCCTCACGGGAGCCATTTTGTTGGTTTCACGCTACCCTACTTTTCAACCATCGTCGAGGAGACCTACGGGACCTTATGGTGGTACCTGGTATACCCAGACTTCTACACAGACATCTTTCACTCTTTGACAAGGGCATTTCTGGATGGAAATCTGCGTTCCTGTTTGCACTTCCCATTCCTTTGAAGATTTCTGGGATTCCCTATTCCCAGAATAGTTGACCTCCGTTCCTCCACTCAAGTTCAGTTCGGAACCCTGAATGGACGTCTTTTGGAGCCCTTTCTCTACGGCGTCCGAGGTTTTACACAGTCCGTTTGGACTATTGGAATCACTTAGTATACGACTGGTTTGGACACACTCTCATTGTGTGCGTTATGAATTTATGCTCGGATGAGACATCCCACCGGGTAGGACAGGAAGGTACGAAAGATCCTCCTCGGTTTCTATTGCGATTTTGGTGGTGGTCTTCGGTGCATTCCTTGAGATTGGAGATCTCCCTGCAAGGCCGCATCACCGAATGGCCCTGGCACGATCGGAGATGCCGCCTAAGTCCTAGTTCGGATTTCGAAGTTATACAACTACAGGAATGTGGCTAATAGGTCAGCTTGCCAGCTCATGGACCGACTTCTAGGAAACAGGTTGCTACACCAGGTACAATGGATTTACCGGCGGAGGGTGCTTTTTTCCGTATTTGAGATACTTCGTCGGTTGGCATCTCCTTTGACCTGTCGGCTGTCATTTATCGTATTTGGAATGTCCAATTAGGATTACTCTGATATTTCCGGGAATAATTACCAGCGACACAAACAGCGTTGGATTGGTGAACTGAGCGTTGAAACAGCAAATACGAAGCCTCCTGTCATGTTATAAAATTGTAGATTATGCTAGCTTTAGTGTACCTATAATCTTAATTTTATTAATGACAGGAGGCGAGTATTTCCCACCCATTCTTGTCCCTCCCTTGTTTAATGTTATAGTTTAGATTATCGGGTAAGTATGCAACTCTGTTTGTTGTCTCTGCTACCTGTCGCTTGTTCCTTATGTCTGTTTTTTTCCATAAGTAGGGTTGGGATATTTTCATATTAGGTTAATTTGGTTGCTGCGTTGAGTACCTACATGTTTATTCAGAGTACATTTCATTGGATAATCAACCTGTTCGATTCTGTTTTCTCTCGTTTCAGTTTACAGTCCATCTACACTATCTAATTTGACGGTTACACTTGGATGGTGGACATCGTTATATTCATCGTATCTAGGACTTCGTTTCTTCCCCATGATGTTCTCTGCCTTTTATTCTGTTTTGTCGCAGCTTGAAAGAGGAAATGATGCATGCGGAGGGGAGTTTTATAGTACCTAACTTTTTTCTGATTGGTTGTTTTCTGTGCTGCTGTGGAGTTCTAGTAAAGAGAGACTTAAGCAAATACTCGCCTCCTGTCATTAATAAAATTAAGATTATAGGTACACTAAAGCTAGCATAATCTACAATTTTGAATGGGTGTTTTTATATTGGTGAGCTTTAAGTATATAAGTTCCCCAAAACATTTAAATAACCGTGAACTGTTCTTATAAGGTCTTTCCAAAATATTATATGGTAGTGTGTATGTATTATTTCCCCAAGTCCAACATAAACTACATTTCTATTTAACCACTCTTACCTTCCAATTTATTCCAGGCCAGCACACACATTTTCTATGCTCTTAGTGCCTATATACAGAATAAAGCCTGATCATAATGTCATTTCTCAGATCTTCACATATTACAGCTTATCCACTGATAAAACTTTTTCCATGTTGCTCATTTCTCATGTGGGAATAAGCAGATACCTTTACGGTAATATATTGTTTACCTTTTGATAAACCTTGTAACATGATGTATTTTAAGATTCACATTGTTTTGTACTTTTCTGTGCTTGGCTGTATTGATTTTCACCCTTTGATAAAATACCCAAGCATATTGATATTTCCTCTATCTTAAAGTGCTTCTTACTTTGCATTTGGCTGGCAAAGCCTCCTGAGTAAATCAGCTATAAGTAAGTCTTTGCCTGGACATTAACAGATTGTGGATTCTGATGTCATCATAATTTTGATGTCTTGACAACAAATGCCACAACCTCCTTTCACAGGCATTTGGCAATGCGTTCATTATTCTAATCTTCAAGAGGTAGAGATCTGAGTGCACTGCTACTGGTCAGCTGTGTGTCTAATGACAAAATATGCCCGTTCTAAAAAGTTAGGCAAATAGCTTCTTTTCATGGCTCAATTCTATTTGAAGGGTAAAATTAATTTAAACATATTTTATCACTTTATTCACTATTTTCTTATTCATTATATTATATGTATGCCACTGGTCTTGCCTTAGGCATGTCCTTTATAGCCAGAAAACGCTGGTGCAAGACCTTACCGCAAATGGGCACAGACATTCCACATCAAATTGAATTTGAGCAAAAGTATTCTGCTTAAATATGATTCTACGTTTTATTTTTTCATTTGATCTGTATATTTTATGGGAGTTTGGTAGCACACTTTAATGGGGCATCTCCTCTAAAGAGCGAAATGTATTTATATATACCATTAACAGTTCTAATCTATAAAAACAATATTCATATTTGGTTTACCTAATTTAATCTTTTCATATGTTGTTTGGATATCTTGGCCCATCTAGTCTGTAATTCAATATAATTCATCACCTCCACATCAAAGTGCATCATTTCAGCCTTTCTTTTCTCTCTTTTTTTCTGTGTGGTATATAGAAAAGGTAACTAAAATGTGTGGGTCATCTGGGAGCTAGGGGTTTACAGCCAGGGTGGGCAATCATGATGGCGGTAACAAAGCAATGTCCACTGTCCATAATATGATTGACAAGCAATTATTCCAGCCTACACCAAAAGGTAACTACTAGGTATTATTTCAGCCATTTTGTGGATTGTTTGTTAAGATTTGACCAAGACTGAAAGTAAAATGTTGCCAGGTAATCTTTTGATGGTGACTTGTTAATCGCAATATATGTTGTGGATAAAATGTCTAATATATAGACTCTGGAGTGAAGGATTTTCAGCACAATAATTCTTTTTTTTGGCAATTAATTTTTTTATTGAGATGAGAATGGAATAAATTTAGCATATAATAATGTTATTATTAATGTGCTTTTGATGACAGTTTTACTACTAACGAATGAAAATTGCCATGGACAATAAATGTAAAGTAATAAATACAGTTCACACAGCTTTTTCCCATTGGCCTGCTGACTTTGTTTACTACTTGTATTTCAGAATTACTTTGATGGGAAGCTGTCACCTCAGGGGAAAATGCCCTGGATAGAATATAACCACAAACGAGTGTCTGGCACCGAATTCATTATTGATTTTTTGGAAGAAAAACTTGGGGTTAATTTAAACAAAAATCTCAATCCTCATGAAAGAGCTGTATCCAGGGCTGTCACAAAAATGGTTGAAGAGCACTTTTACTGGTGAGTTTACAATGCAGAGGGATGCAATTTAAACTGACAGGTTCTATTGGCCAAACTGTAATGTCCATGGTAGGAATTTAATAATCGCCTTCTCTTGATCTATTCGATGACATAGGCAGAAGTAACAAGTATTTGGTACAGAGATAGTTGTAACTAAGTTACGCAACCGAAATGTGGCATATCCATTTTCTGACAGTTATTTGACTCTATCAAATGCATTAAAGCAACACAACTTTTTGGCCTCCTTAGCCTTTCGAAACTGAGCACTTTTTGAAAAAGAATATTTGCACAGCATTTATTTGACTGAAGGTATGCATAGCTAGCACATACAGATTGCTTTACAGACAAACGTAAAAGTTTAAATTATCCAAATTTACACAATTTTTATTTTGAATTTATCCGATTATACTTTTTAGAAGTTTTGGGGGATTAAAAAATCCTTAGACAGTGCACAGAAGTGGAGGCTTGTCCATAGGGCCAGCTGGGTCATTGCCTCATAAATATTTGTTGCAATTAAAAAAAATAATAATAAACTATATGATTATTTTTTTCTGTTGGGATTTTTAACATTTTTTTGTGTAAACTTACAACTTTTAGATGAGTATGTTTAAACAAAAGTGTTGTGTATTTCCTTTAAATTATTAGTACTGCATTCCATTCCCCCCTTATTGCTGCTAGTAAGAGTAAAACAAAAGCATGGCTAGATTTCTGGTTGTGTGAAAATCAGATTTAATCCTATGACATTAGCTGTATGACATCCACCTATTCTTTCCACTGAAGAACTCCACTTCCCCTGATGCAGCCTCCATTATGACTCCATTCCTGCTGCATTGTTTAAACCTTGTGCTAGTGCTGCTTTGTGGAGAAGGTTGTATACACTGCAGCAATCTTGTAAGTAGGAGCTGTCACAGTGTGTAAACAACAACGTCACTGAAACACTTTGTGTGTGAGAAGAAAATGGACAGAATAATAGAGCTTTGTCTGATCACAGAGGGGTACTTTTGTGAAAATTGCTTATATCACAGTGTTTCATTGTAAATGAGGGTGTCACGATACCTTACTCTTGCGCACCCGTGTGGTGGAATTTCGATTTCCAACTCCTCCCGGCGTTGGCACGGCATGTTGGATGCCGCCTGCTCTCATAATGCCACTTTTATGACGCGGTGCATGCATGACCATGTCATAGCGGCAATGCTGCGAAAAAATATTAAATCTAAAATAAATATTCAACGCCTCCTGACATTTTGAGGGAGTGGTTTTAAAGCAAAAGACTCTCCCCTAGAAATAGAGCTCCTTTTGCTTTTGTTCAGTGCCGTATTGTGGTTCACTTGTTGTTCCCTCTATTGCTATTGTATTTCCTGATAGTGTTTACTGGTATTTTAACTTGGCTTGTGGTTGGACTATTCTGCGTATCTGGTATCCTTGACTGAGGTAATTTTCTCATTTTTCCTGTTTTCTGGTTTCCTGTCTCGGCTACTCCTTATCGTTATCCTGAACTTTGGCTATTTCTTGACCCTTCTCTCGCTAACCACGTTAAACTCGGCCATTCTAAGGTCCGGTAATACGTTCTCTCTAAAAAGGGTTGTATTCTACGTGTTGGGGTAACTTTGTCATGACATAGGGCTGCACGGTGTCAAAATTGAAGAGATAGTGTCTGACAGCTGTCCACCATCTTTTGAATCAATCCCTGTACTTTCTCCCCTGTTGTCTCTAAATGTCAGGATCGGGACAGGGATCCAACACGCAGAGTACAAACAGGTGGTAGGTACGTATACCGGACCTTAGAATGGCCGGACTTAACGTAAGGAGTAAGAAGAGAATGGTCTAGGAACAAGCCGAGGTCGAGGGAACGAGAGGACAGGTAAGCGAGAGACAAGCCGAGTCAAAGGGTAACAGAGATAAACAGGGTAGTACAAACAAGCCGGGTCAGAACCAAAGAGACAACTAGAATACAAGAGCACTGAGTGACTAGACAGGCTAGAACCACGACAGGGCAATGAGCAGATGCCGAAAGCCTTACTTTATACCTTGATTCTAGAGGGTAATCACGCCCCCGACGAGTCCTGATTAGTGCTCGGGACTTGACTGACAGGTCGACCCGGGTTGGCGTCATGACGTCGACTACTGAGCGTCGCGTCATATAAGGAAGTGGATCCCTCGCGGTCGGCTTGTAAATGGCCGAGAGAACCGCGAGGAACGGAAGAAACAACCCCTCTGGGAGGATAAACGTCTAAGTCTCTCACCTCCTCTGAGGTAGAGACTACAGGTACCCTGACAGTACCCCCCCTCTCAGAAACGCCCACCGGGCGGAAGGAACCGGGACGAGATGGAAAACGGGAGTGAAAAGCCCTGCGGAGGCGAGGAGCATGTACATCCTCCTGAGGTACCCAAGTCCTCTCCTCAGGACCATATCCCTTCCAGTCAATAAGATATTGTAACTTTCCCCGGGAGATTCGAGAATCGATGATGGAGTTGATTTCATACTCCTCCTGACCCTCAACCTGTACAGAGCGAGGAGAGGATATAGTGGAGGAAAATCTGTTACAGACTAGCGGTTTCAGTAAAGAAACATGAAAGGAGTTAGGAATGCGTAAGGCAGCTGGAAGAGCTAGGCGATACGCAACTGGGTTAATTCGAGTCAGAACCCTGTAAGGACCAATGTAACGAGGAGCGAATTTCATAGAAGGAACCTTCAAACGAATGTTTCTAGTACTCAACCATACCCTATCACCTGGAACAAAAACCGGAGCCGCCCTTCTGTGCTTATCAGCGTGTTTCTTGAACAACATGGAATTATGTAGGAGAATTTGTCGAGTCTGATCCCACAACTTCCTCAAATTGGCAACATGAACATCAACCGACGGTACCCCTTGGGAAGGAGAAACCGAGGGAAGAATGGAAGGATGAAAGCCATAATTCATGAAGAAGGGACTGGAACGAGTAGAATCACAAACAAGATTATTGTGTGCAAACTCCGCCCAAGGAATCAAACCGACCCAATCGTCCTGGTGTTCAGAAACAAAACAACGCAAATATTGTTCAATCTTTTGATTGGTACGTTCATCAGCTCCGTTAGACTGAGGGTGATAGGCAGAAGAAAAATTCAATTTGATGCCTAGTTGAGAACAGAAGGATCTCCAAAAACGTGAAACAAATTGGGAACCTCTATCGGAAACAATTTCGGAAGGTATCCCATGTAAGCGAAAAATCTCTCTCGCGAATATCTCCGCCAATTCAGGAGAAGTCGGGAGTTTAGTTAAGGGCACGAAATGAGCCATCTTAGTAAACCTATCAACCACCGTGAGGATCACAGTCTGTTTTTTAGAAACAGGCAAATCTACAATGAAGTAGAACAGGACCATGGTCTCTCTGGAATGTTCAAGGGATGTAACAACCCACATGGAAGCGTATGAGGTTGCTTAGTCTTCATACAGACCTCACATGCTCCGATGAAATCCCTAATATCCTTCCGTAAAGAAGGCCTTTAGAGATCAAGGAACATGTCTTGCGAATACCCGGATGCCCAGCCGCCTTACTGTTGTGAAAACACTGTAAGAGTTCCAGTTGGAGTTCAGGAGGAACGAAATGCCTTGCCCCAGGAGTCTGTCTAGGCGCCAGATGCTGCAACTTCATGATCTGACCAAGCAACGGAGAGTGAATCTTAAGACTCGTGTTGGCGATAATATTGCACCTGGGTACTATAGAAGACAAAACCGGCTCAGATATCGCAGAAGGTTCATATTGTCGAGACAAAGCATCGGCTTTAGAATTCTTAGAACCAGGTCTATAAGTGAGCACGTAATTGAAATGCGTGAGGAATAAAGACCAACGATCTTGCCTGGAGGACAAGCGCTTGGCCTCCCCAATATAGGACAGGTTCTTGTGGTCTGTCAAAATAGTATCAGGATGTAAGGTGCCCTCCAATAAATGTCTCCACTCCTTTAAAGCCATGATAACTGCTAGTAGTTCCCTGTCACCAATGTCATATCTGCTCTCAGGGCCTGATAGTTTCTTGGAAAAAAAACCACATGGATGTAAGGGCTTATCCACACCTAACCTTTGGGACAGGATGGCACCTATACCTGTCTCTGAGGCGTCTACCTCGAGTAGGAAAGGCAGAGTCGTATCAGGGTGAACTAAAATTGGTGCAGAAGCAAACAGTTCCTTGAATGTTTTGAAGGCAAGAAGGGCTTCAGTAGACCAGTTCTTAGTGTCAACCCCCTGTCTGGTCATATTGGTAATAGGAGCTATAATTGAAGAGTAACCCTTAATGAAGCGCCTATAATAGTTGGAGAATCCAATAAACCTCTGAATGGCCTTGAGGCCCCTGGGTAAAGGCCAATCCAAAATGGACTGGAGCTTATCCGGGTCCATCTTAAACCCTTCCCCAGAAATCACATAACCAAGAAAGTTTATCTGGGATTGGTCAAAGCTGCATTTCTCCAATTTGCAGTACAGGCCATGTTGAAGAAGCTTGCGCAATACCCTTCTGACTTGTCTGTGGTGAGTCTCAATCTCTCTAGAGTGTATAAGTATATCATCCAGATATACAATAACGCAGTCATGTTGAAATTCCCTAAGAACTTCATTGATCAGGTCCTGAAATACTGCCGGTGCATTACAGAGGCCAAAAGGCATTACTGTGTATTCATAGTGCCCATAACGGGTATTGAACGCCGTCATCCACTCGTGTCCCTGCTGAATTCTCACCAAGTTATACACCCTCTGAGATCTAACTTGGTGAAAATCTTGGAGCCTTTTAGACGATCAAAGAGCTCGGTAATCAAAGGAATTGGGTAGGCATTTCTAATGGTTATTTTGTTCAAACCTCGATAATCAATGCAAGGTCTTAGTGTACCATCCTTCTTTTTAACAAAAAAAAACCCAGCCCCGGCAGGAGAGGAGGATCTCCTAATGAATCCTTTTTCAAGGTTCTCACGAATATACTCCTCTAAGACTAAGTTCTCTTTAGTGGACAAAGGATATATATTACCCCTGGGGGGCATAGTACCAGGTAGTAGATTAATCTTACAATCAAAAGACCTGTGTGGAGGTAAAGTATCAGCATTCTTTTTGTCAAATACTGCCTTTAAATCCAGGTACAGGGGCGGTATTTGTACCTCTGTAGAGTAGGTAGAATTAATCGGTGTGTTAACTGCGCAAAGCGGTGACACTGTCCGTAAGCACCTGTCCTGACAACCCTGACCCCATGAGATTATCTCCCCTAATTCCCAATCAATAATAGGGTTATGTTTTTTTAACCAAGGGTACCCCAGGACTATGGGAACAGAAGGAGAAGAAATAAGCAATAAAGATATGTCTTCCTCGTGTAAGATACCAACAGTTAATTTAACGGGTATGGTTTCACGGAAAATAACAGGCTCAACTAAAGGTCTACCATCTATGGCCTCAACGGCCAAGGGTGTCTCCCTTAACTGGGATGGGATAGCGTGTTTGGTAACAAAAACTTGGTCGATAAAGCTCTCAGCAGCTCCGGAATCTATCAATGCCATAGTTTCTAGTACTCCCTTCTCCCAAGTTAAAGAAACGGGTAGCAGAAGCCTGTGATCTTTATAATGAAGATTAGAGGACAAAATAGAAACACCCAAGGCCTGTCCTCTAGAGAAACTTAGGTGCGAGCGTTTCCCGAGCGATTAGGACAATTTAGGCGTAAATGACCTCTGACTCCACAGTACATACACAACCCCTCCCTTCTCCTGTACTGTCTCTCCTCTTCTGAGAGGCGAGTATTGCCTATCTGCATAGGTTCTGGAAAAAGTGAGGTTGTGGATTCAGAACTTTGAAATGAAGGAGCTAGTTTAACCCCTTAAGGACACATGACATGTGTGACATGTCATGATTCCCTTTTATTCCAGACATTTGGTCCTTAAGGGATTAAAGGAAGGTCTACGGTTTCTCTCTCGAGTGTTCTGCCTCTCTCTTAAACGTTCGTCAATGCGAGAAATAAAAGAAATTAAATCCTCCAAATTTTCAGGAAGCTCTCTAGTAGCAACCTCGTCAAGGATTATGTCTGATAACCCGTTTAAAAATACATCTATATAAGCCTGTTCATTCCACTTAACCTCTGCCGCCAAGGACCTGAACTCTAGTGCATAATCCACAAGTGTTCGGTTTTCTTGTCTAAGGCGCAACAGTAATCTAGCTGCATTGACCTTTCTACCTGGAGGGTCAAAAGTTCTTCTGAAAGCAGCTACAAAGGCATTATAATTATATACTAACGGATTATCATTTTCCCACAATGGATTGGCCCATCTCAAAGCTTTCTCAACAAGTAATGTGATAATAAATCCAACCTTCGCCCTATCTGTAGGATAGGAGCGGGGTTGTAATTCGAAATGGATACCTATTTGGTTTAAGAAACCACGACACTTCTCTGGAGAACCA
This sequence comes from Pelobates fuscus, assembly GCF_036172605.1. Classification (NCBI taxonomy): domain Eukaryota; kingdom Metazoa; phylum Chordata; class Amphibia; order Anura; family Pelobatidae; genus Pelobates; species Pelobates fuscus. Next base: position 341,154,364 of record NC_086318.1, on the reverse strand, counting down.
CCATAACGTACAGGTGGAGTGATACGGGAAGAAGCACCTACAGTGGCTACCTCTAGACCTGAACTCACAGGAGAGATAAAAGTATTACGCATCTCCTCTGGTTGATTACCAGAACGAGATAGTAACGCCTGTAGTGCTAGAGCCATCTGGTCCATTCTGTGATCCATGGCGTCGAACCTAGAGTCAGAAGGACCAACCTGAGTGTTTGTACCTGCAGGATCCATTGGCCCTGTCGTAATGTCAGGATCGGGACAGGGATCCAACACGCAGAGTACAAACAGGTGGTAGGTACGTATACCGGACCTTAGAATGGCCGGACTTAACGTAAGGAGTAAGTAGAGAATGGTCTAGGAACAAGCCGAGGTCGAGGGAACGAGAGGACAGGTAAGCGAGAGACAAGCCGAGTCAAAGGGTAACAGAGATAAACAGGGTAGTACAAACAAGCCGGGTCAGAACCAAAGAGACAACTAGAATACAAGAGCACTGAGTGACTAGACAGGCTAGAACCACGACAGGGCAATGAGCAGATGCCGAAAGCCTTACTTTATACCTTGATTCTAGAGGGTAATCACGCCCCCGACGAGTCCTGATTAGTGCTCGGGACTTGACTGACAGGTCGACCCGGGTTGGCGTCATGACGTCGACTACTGAGCGTCGCGTCATATAAGGAAGTGGATCCCTCGCGGTCTGCTTGTAAATGGCCGAGAGAACCGCGAGGAACGGAAGAAACAACCCCTCTGGGAGGATAAACGTCTAAGTCTCTCACCTCCTCTGAGGTAGAGACTACCGGTACCCTGACACTAATAAACCTCCCCAAGCTCTATGCTTTGAGTTCCACCCTCACTCTCTGTCCTGCCGAAAGCTCTCCACTGTAGTCTTATCCAGGTATGAAATTAAAGCACAGTCCCCCAGAACTTTGTCTGATGCTCTGCACATAGAAATGTTTAGTCGTGACCTCAAATAGTAATGTTTTACCTTTAGCACTACAGATCTTACTGAGTACATTTTCCATGAAACTCAGCTAGCCACTGGCTAAGTGTCTTGAAAGATATAATATACATGAACTGCAGTGTTACTGGTAAGTCATAAGGGTCATTAACCATATAAAGTCATTTTTAATTTTTATAAAATACTAAAGTATATAAACAAAAACAGATTGGGCGCTAGGTGACACTGTAAGTAATAACAACCTTAATATATTGATAGAATATGGTAAACTCATATATGAAACATAGAAACATAGAAACATAGAATGTGACGGCAGATAAGAACCATTCGGCCCATCTAGTCTGCCCAAATTTTCTAAATACTTTCATTAGTCCCTGGCCTTATCTTATAGTTAGGATAGCCTTATGCCTATCCCACGCATGCTTAAACTCCTTCACTGTGTTAACCTCTACCACTTCAGCTGGAAGGCTATTCCATGCATCCACTACCCTCTCAGTAAAGTAATACTTCCTGATATTATTTTTAAACCTTTGTCCCTCTAATTTAAGACTATGTCCTCTTGTTGTGGTAGTTTTTCTTCTTTTAAATATAGTCTCCTCCTTTACTGTGTTGATTCCCTTCATATATTTAAAGGTTTCTATCATATCCCCCCTGTCTCGTCTTTCCTCCAAGCTATACATGTTAAGATCCTTTAACCTTTCCTGGTAAGTTTTATCCTGCAATCCATGAACCAGTTTAGTAGCCCTTCTCTGAACTCTCTCTAAGGTATCAATATCCTTCTGAAGATATGGTCTCCAGTACTGCGTACAATACTCCAAGTGAGGTCTCACCAGTGTTCTGTACAATGGCATGAGCCTCTTTCCACTGCTAATACCTCTCCCTATACAACCAAGCATTCTGCTAGCATTTCCTGATGCTCTATTACATTGTCTGCCTACCTTTAAGTCATCAGAAATAATCACCCCTAAATCCCTTTCCTCAGATGTTGAGGTTAGGACTCTATCAAATATTCTGTACTCTGCCCTTGGGTTTTTACGTCCAAGATGCATTATCTTGCACTTATCCACATTAAATGTCAGTTGCCCCAACTCTGACCAGTTTTCTAGTTTACCTAAATCATTAGCCATTTGGCTTATCCCTCCTGGAACATCAACCCTGTTACATATCTTAGTATCATCAGCAAAAAGACATACCTTACCATCAAGACCTTCTGTAATATCACTAATAAAAATATTAAAGAGAATGGGTCCAAGTACAGATCCCTGAGGTACCCCACTGGTGACAAGCCCAAGCTTGGAATATACACCATTGACTACAACCCTCTGTTGCCTGTCATTCAGCCACTGCCTCACCCATTCAACAATATTGGAATCCAAACTTAAAGATTGCAGTTTATTGATAAGCCTTCTATGTGCAACAGTGTCAAAAGCCTTACTGAAATCTAGGTAAGCAATGTCTACTGCACCACCCTGATCTATAATTTTAGTTACCCAATCAAAAAAATCTATAAGATTAGTTTGGCATGATCTCCCTGAAGTAAATCCATGTTGTCTCTGATCTTGAAAGAAAGCCATGTGTTGTTAGATGTTCAACAATCCTATCCTTTAACATGGTTTCCATCACTTTCCCCACTACTGAAGTAAGACTTACTGGCCTATAGTTGCCCGACTCCTCCCTATTACCTTTCTTGTGAATGGGCACAACATTCGCCAACTTCCAATCTTCTGGGACTACTCCTGTTATCAATGATTGGTTAAATAAATCTGTTAATGGTTTTGCTAGTACACCACTAAGCTCTTTTAATAGCTTTGGGTGTATTCCATTAGGTCCCATTGACTTATTTGTCTTTACTTTTGACAGTTGAAATAGAACCTCTTCCTCTGTAAACTCACGTGTAATTAATGACTCATTTATCCTTTTTCTTAACTGAGGTCCCTCTCCTTCATTTTCATCTGTAAATACCAAACAAATATATTCATTGAGGCAGTCAGCTAGACCTTTATCCTCTTCTACATACCTTCCTTCTTTTGTTTTTAATCTAACTAATCCTTGTTTTACTTTTCTTTTCACATTTATGATTTATAATTACTAAATGCTAACTTTTAGTTTTTTTACTATTTTGGCCACATCTGTGGAGTACCACAGTGGTTTCTTGAATTTTTTGCTTTTACTGACAAGCCTAATGCAATTTTCTGTTGCCTTCAGTAGTGCAACTTTTAAATAATACAATTTCTCTTGGACTCCATTTAAATTGCTCCAGTCTGATAATGACTCCTTTATACATATTCTAATTTTAGAAAAGTCTGTTTTTGTAAAGTCTAAAACTTTTGTTTTTGTGTGGTGTGACTCAGTCACTGTTCTTATATTAAACCACACTGACTGATGATCACTGGATCCTAAACTTTCACCTACAGTAATATCGGATACCAAATCTCCATTTGTTAACACTAAATCTAATATGGCCTCTTTACGAGTTGGCTCCTCAACGACTTGTTTTAGAGAGAATCCCAGTAGGGAGTTTAGAATATGTGTGCTCCTGGCACAAGCAGCTATTTTTGTTTTCAAATTCACATCAGGAAGATTAAAGTCACCCATGATGATAATTTCCCCCTTCATTGTCATTTTAGCTATTTCCTCAACTAGTAGATTATCTAACTCTTCAATTTGTCCTGGGGGCCTATAAATCACACCTACACGAATTACTGTGTGATTGCCAAATTCTAATGTAACCCAAACGGACTCTATGTTCACCTCACTAACTTTTATTAGGCTAGATTTTATGCTATCCTTCACATACAGGGCCACCCCTCCCCCTTTCCTGCCTTCCCTGTCTTTTCTATATAAAGAGTACCCTGGTATTGCTATGTCACAGTCATTTTTCTCATTATACCATGTCTCAGTAACAGCGACTAAATCTACACTATCAGTTGCCATTATTGCCACAAGTTCATGGATCTTATTCCCTAAACTGCGAGCATTTGTAGACATGACTCTAAGCTTATAATTTTTTAACACACTTGCTACAGGCACCGTCTGTCCTTGTTTTGGGGGACAATTGGATTGATGTTTTATCACCCTTTTGCCCCCCACTCCTAGTTTAAATACATCCTAGCAAAACCTCTAAACTGCTCACTGAGAACATTTGTTCCCTTTTGAGAAAGATGCAAACCATCTTTTTTGTACAGTTTATTTCCATTCCAAACAGAGCTACCATGAGAAATAAAGCCAAATCCTTGCTCTCGACACCATTCACCAAGCCACAAGTTAAAGTCCCTAATACGCATCCGCCTGTCGTTCTGAGTGTTATGCACAGGCAGAACTTCAGAGAATAACAGTGTGGAAGCAACCTGCCAAATATCATTGGCAAAAACACTAAAAACTTCCTTAACCTCTGAAACCTCATTGCAAGCCAAGTCATTTGTCCCTTGATGGACAAGTACATCCAATTCCCCTTCCTGCTTTGCTCGCTTAACAATATACGTCTCCTGTCTCTGTGAGCAGTAGCTCCGGGAAGACACCTCACAAGACCACCATTGTCCATCTCCACACCTCTTATGATGGAATCCCCCAACAACAACTGCTTTCTATTAGGCCTCACCATAGTCTCCAAGCCTCTCTCCACAACACCACTAGCCTCAGTGACTCCCTCCACAACACCACTTGCCTCAGTGCCTCTCTCCACAACACCACTAGCCTCAGTTCCTCTCTCCACAACACCACTTGCCTCAGTGCCTCTCTCCACAACACCACTAGCCTCAGTGCCTCTCTCCACAACACCACTAGCCTCAGTGCCTCTCTCCACAACACCACTAGCCTCAGTGCCTCTCTCCACAACACCACTAGCCTCAGTACCTGTCTCCATAACACCATTACACTCTGAAAGTGCAGAAAATTAATTATGTAGAGCAACAGACTGTGCAATATGCCTTTTATCCACAACTCCAAGTCTACCAGATCCTACAGTGATCCATCTGCCATTCCTATTATATCTCTGCGGCAGTGGCTTTGCAGCAGTTACAGCCTTTTTGTTTACCAGATAATGTACAAATCTCAGACTTCAAAAATACAATCTCCTGCCGCAAAATAGAGAACTGTCTACAGATTAGACAACAACCAAACCTCCAAAAAGTGGAACGTGAAACAAATGCATAGCAAATATTACACTGAACTAAGTCTGCCATTCCAATGAGGTGAATAATTTAAATCAAACGAATCTTAACTTTTTATTTATCCTCCTGAATACCTCAGATTACCTCCAGTTTATCTCCAGAATATCTCCAACCACACACACTTAGACGCAACACTTGAAGCAACCAAGCTATATTAGCCAAGCTAATGACAACAACCCTTATATACTCCTAAAAAAATATATGGTAAACATATTACTCATTACTCATTGAAAACAAAAGAGATAATACTCGAAGAGGCTGGAATGAACCAGACTAGTCGAGTATACCTGGAGAGAAAATCGATAGATAAATCAATGAATAAATGAATAGATAATTAAATAAATAAATAAATAAGTAGATCTATATACAGAATAACTACCTTATACTCTGAAATAGGATAGGTAGATGCACCAACACACAGTGTTATCTAGCCTTAATGGCTCACCTCCATTAGTTCCCTAGTTACCTAATATCCTAATCACTCTCACAATTGCTACTGGATACTGACTTTAATCGGCAATTTAGCATGGTCAAGTCCAGTAGATTAGAGTGTGGACCATAGGTAATTTGTCAGATAGCTGACCCGGGTATTCAAGAGAGGTCACTAAAGAGTCTAATATATGGATAAATGCCGGGTGGCTATTAGTCGATGCCAGTACAAACCGAGCCTAATATATTACGGCTACGGGTAACTGGTTAGATCAAACATACGCCCAAATACAGCATTTGCAGTGGCATATAACTCCACCTACATCTATTAGCTATTATGCAAAATTACTAGCCTCTGTGTAGTTATCATAGCTATAGAGTGGTTAAACATGCTTGAAAATTCTTGCCATACACCCCAGAGGAGATACCTGGGTAGACTCCAATATACAAAAGTGACCAGACAAAGAAAGGAGGTGAAAGAGATAATTAGATTAAAGTGCCTCCATGTGCAGAACCATACTTAGAATGTTGGTTACCTGCACATGGTGATAGATAGCTACGGGTGAAACAAAATGTGTGCGTGAGAAAAGAGCCCAAAGAGCCCGACGCGCGTTTCGGTGCTGTCTTGCACCTTCGTCAGGGGCTGACTGGAGACTAGTCCATAGTCTCCTTTTATGTGTAATCACTAGCTTGAACCTCTGAGCTTTGTCCAATCAGACAGCCGGTGGTCCGATCATTCCGGCGCCAAACACCCCCACGTGGTGGTATGTAAATGAGCTGCCTCCTTTAGCCAATCCCATATCAATGTTGATCTATCTCGGTAACAGCCTGTGTTAACCCTCTCAGTGCTGGGTTAATTCCCTGATGCAGAGGTGGCTGTGTAGCGATATTACAGTGAATACTGTGATTCGCATATCTCGTAGCTCTGGGAACATGGTCGGTTCCGTTCATAGAGTATACATTATAAGGATATAGATTCTATATCTTTGTATTATTGCTAGAAGCCGAGCATGAAAAATGGAATTTATCATCCCAGAATGGATAAAAGATAGACGTTCTTAATGAAGCCTAGACGTGAGATATAGAAGAGGATGGGATATATGTGATAGAGAGGTGCCCTGTGAGCCCTATTTTGGGATGATGTTGAAAACAACTTGAGGAGTCTGTCAGCGAAATGCCCAGTCCTGTTCACTAGGAGAGGTAATTATTCCTTGCCTTGCCGTATGGATTAACCCACTGGGTGCCGAGTGGATTCCAGGCACCTAGTATTCATAGTGATGGTGGTTAGCATCCCTTACGATATCCGTGACAGACTTCCGCAGTCTACATGCCCATGATAGGGATTATGATGAGCCCTACCGTATCGATAGCTCATCTGGATGTCGAGTAGGTTCCTAGGCATCCAGATTCAAATAGGTCCGATATGGCTTTAGCAGAGCGCCTCTCTGACAACTAATGAGACTACGTGGCTTGGTGTATATCATTATGATTAATAGTATCCATGAACTAGCGATTTTGATTGCTAAACATTGTAACAGCTATAACTGTGTTAGCTATTCGCATTATTGTTGAGAAACAATTAGTTCATGGCTATGTATAGCTTGAAAGCTCAATTGAGAGTCCCAGTTGGATAAGGCTTGATATAAAAAGGAGGAAGGGTTTAATATGGTTCTATTTCTAGGGACATGCCAGTTGTGGATCTTAGAGGAGCAGTGGTTATAGTAGAACATATATACATATTTACAAAATTCACAATATATACAAATTGCATTTTAATAGTAATCTTATTATTAAGGCAAGCTCGAATGAATAGAAAGAGGCGATAATTAGGAGGTTGCATGGTTAAAGTGAAGAACCCATTTAATTCGTAAGGTACGAAAAATGGGGTTCTTCCTGACCCTACTTCATATATCAGATGAAAGGGGTATAGGAAAAGCCTTCATTTAGGCCATTGGGAGATAAGGTTTTCAATGTAAAAATCCAGTAGCTCTCCCGTTGTAGTAGTTTAACGTCTATGTCTCCCTTTCTAGGTCCTAGTTTGATTTTTTCAATGCCATTGAAACGTAAGCCATGCGCTGAGCCATCATGTCTTAGTTTAAGATGTCGAGAAATGACCGTATCAGTTTGTCTAGAGGGGTTTACGGAATTTACGTGCTCTAAAATTCTTTTCTTGAATGGTCTGAAGGTCTTGCCCACATACTTTAGATTGCAGCTGCATGTTAAGAGATAGACCAGTCCTGTTGTTTGACAGTTAAAGAAGGTCTCAGTTGTGTATGTCTGTGTATTAGTTGAATCCGAGAAAGTTTTTGATTTCTTACGGATGTACTTACAGGCCTTACATCTACCGCATTGGAAAGTGCCAGTTGCTGGAGTCCTTAGCCATGTATTTTCTACTTTGGGTAGTGAAAGGTGGCTTGGTACCAATAGGTCCTTCAAATTACGACCTCTTCTGGCCGTAAGTGACACATGTGGGGTTAGGACCTCTTTTAGATGTTGGTCCTGATAAATCAAGGGCCAGTACCTTTCCAGTATCCGTTTCACTGGGTCCCATCCATTATCAAAGGTACCAATACATCTAATCAGGTTTTGTGTCCTGTCCTTAGTGGTATTGTCCTCTAAGAGGGTTGATCTGTCGGTCATTAATGCTCTTTTGTAGGCTGTTTTAAGGCATCTATTAGAATACCCCTTCGCCTTGAACTGTACCCTCAATGACCTAGCTTTGGTTTTAAACTCATCTATAGTGGAGCAGTTTCGTCTGACACGAAGGTATTGTCCTACTGGTATCCCATATTTCAGAGGCCCAGGGTGGTAGCTTTGCCAGTTCAAGAAACTGTTGGTGGCTGTGGGTTTCTTGAACAGGGTCGTAGAGATATGGTGTTCTTCATCGGTGGTTTTTAAAGTCAGGTCCAAAAAGTTAATTTGTTTCCCCCCTATCTCGTATGTCAGTCTGAGGTTCAGATTGTTAATATTCAAAACTTTCACGAAATCCTCAAACTTTTCTGTTGAGCCTGTCCACACAATTAGCACATCATCGATGTACCGTTTCCAGAGTTCGATGTGTGCATGATAGTCCGAAAATTGCTGGCTGAACACGATGTTTTCCTCCCACCACCCCAGGTGGAGGTTCGCATATGAGGGGGCACAAGTCGTCCCCATAGCAGTTCCCCTCACCTGGTGGTAGTGGGTACCTTCGAAAAGGAAATAATTATGTGTAAGGATAAATTGTAGGAGTTGTAATACGAATTGATTATGGTCACCCAGAGATGTCTCTCGTGTCTGGAGAAAGTATTGGACATTGTTCAGGCCTATTTTGTGAGGGATAGAGCTGTAGAGTCCTTCTACGTCCAGGCTACATAGCTTTGCCCCAGTGGGCAATGTCAGGCTGTTAAGTGCTATCAGAGTTTGTTTTGTATCTCTTAGGTAAGAGGGGAGAGTTTTCACAAGGCCACTTAAAATCCGTTCCACATATACACTGCAATTCTGGGTGAGATTGTTATTGCCTGATACTATCGGTCTTCCAGTGATAATTTCCTGTTGCTTGTGTATCTTAGGTAATGCATAAAAAGTGGCTATGGTTGGTTTTTTGTTTAACATAAATTTGTGTTCATCCGTGCTTATGAGTTTATTTTGAAGAGCTTGGTCAAGAATATTCTTGAGATCGACCAGGAATCTATTAGTAGGGTCTGCAGCTAATGCTACGTATGTGTCCCTATCATCCAGTAGTCTATGTACCATTTTGACGTATTCCGTCCTATTTAGAATTACCAGGTTGCCTCCTTTGTCGGATGGTTTAATGATTATGGTGTCATTCTTTCTAAGTTTGGCTAGTGCTCTGGTCTCTTGGATGCTTAGATTACTGGACTGGGGTCCTGGTTGTGCTTCAATATCCATGGTCTCTATTTCTTTGCAGGACAGTTCAACAAATAGATCGATGTATTTATATTCCGGTATATACGGTGTGAACCTGCTTTTCGGTTTCAAGTTAGTGTATGGAGCTAACTGTGCTCTGGAGGTATCGTTACTATTGAGTAGTTCCACCAGATTATCTAGCAGGTTCATATCTCTTTCTTCTAGGCCTAGTCTTATTGCTTGTTTAGTTTTTTGTACGCAATGATATTTATGCAAGGCTAGCTTCCTAGCGAACAGATGGATATCTTTGGTCCAATTGAATTTGTTGAACTTAGGTGTAGGGACAAAAGATAGACCTTTTTTCAGAAGCTGCGTTTCTATAGTAGTGAGCTGATAGGAGGAAAGGTTAATAATTTGACTCTCCTGGGTCAATAAGCTTTCCTCCGTTGGAACCCTCTTGTGGATCTGCTTCTTGTGTTTCTTTGTGGTCTTATGTCCTGGTTGGTCCTGTCTAAAAAATTGATACCCTTCTTCAGGATGCTCTTGGGATTAGAATCTGATGGAGTAATAGAGCTATCAGAGCTAGGTTCAGGTTCAGAGCCACTGGAATCGTATTCAGAAGTGGAAAACTGGTCAAACTCCACCCTTCTATTCTGTCTAGATCTCTGATAGATATTCCCTGTCTGAAAGTCTTTGGTATCCCGTATAAACTTAGAGTGTTTACGAGTTTTGATTGCGGACTGAAACCTGTCCAGTTGGTTTTTTAATTTGACCTCCAGCTGTTCAAAGCTGCTCTCTGTTTTAAAGGTTTCAATTTTTTCCACCTCCTCGTCTACTTCTTTGTTGATCTTTTCTAGTCTTTGTTTCTCAGATCTACACAAAATGTCCATAAACTTTCTAGAGCAAGTACTTGCTGCCTCTTCCCACTCCTTAATGTATTCAGTCCCTTCTATATGCGGCCCTGGGATATTTTGGACTCTGAGTCCCCTGGGTATTAGCTCTTTGCTTACGTATCTTTCAAGTGAGGCGACTTCCCACCCTGCTTTAATTTGTTGTTTAAAGAGATATGTTAGATGATTAAATGCAGAGTTGATGTTCGTATGTATTACGTTATCATTGAGATGTCCCTCAGAAAATACTGAGTCAATGTCAGTATACCATGATTCTCTAATAGTTTTATCGGATAAAAATCCAGCCATATTCGAGCAATGCCTTTAAGGCGATGGGTATTGAAACCGTTATTTACAGTAATTAGAGAGGTTCCACTTACGATGGTGGGTCAAAAAAATTGGCACCACCTCACTAGTGGAACAACACCTTATTGGACACTCCAGGAGTGTCCTGGGGCTTAACCCCTTCAGATCAGAATGAAAACAAAAGAGATAATACTCGAAGAGGCTGGAATGAACCAGACTAGTCGAGTATACCTGGAGAGAAAATCGATAGATAAATCAATGAATAAATGAATAGATAATTAAATAAATAAATAAATAAGTAGATCTATATACAGAATAACTACCTTATACTCTGAAATAGGATAGGTAGATGCACCAACACACAGTGTTATCTAGCCTTAATGGCTCACCTCCATTAGTTCCCTAGTTACCTAATATCCTAATCACTCTCACAATTGCTACTGGATACTGACTTTAATCGGCAATTTAGCATGGTCAAGTCCAGTAGATTAGAGTGTGGACCATAGGTAATTTGTCAGATAGCTGACCCGGGTATTCAAGAGAGGTCACTAAAGAGTCTAATATATGGATAAATGCCGGGTGGCTATTAGTCGATGCCAGTACAAACCGAGCCTAATATATTACGGCTACGGGTAACTGGTTAGATCAAACATACGCCCAAATACAGCATTTGCAGTGGCATATAACTCCACCTACATCTATTAGCTATTATGCAAAATTACTAGCCTCTGTGTAGTTATCATAGCTATAGAGTGGTTAAACATGCTTGAAAATTCTTGCCATACACCCCAGAGGAGATACCTGGGTAGACTCCAATATACAAAAGTGACCAGACAAAGAAAGGAGGTGAAAGAGATAATTAGATTAAAGTGCCTCCATGTGCAGAACCATACTTAGAATGTTGGTTACCTGCACATGGTGATAGATAGCTACGGGTGAAACAAAATGTGTGCGTGAGAAAAGAGCCCAAAGAGCCCGACGCGCGTTTCGGTGCTGTCTTGCACCTTCGTCAGGGGCTGACTGGAGACTAGTCCATAGTCTCCTTTTATGTGTAATCACTAGCTTGAACCTCTGAGCTTTGTCCAATCAGACAGCCGGTGGTCCGATCATTCCGGCGCCAAACACCCCCACGTGGTGGTATGTAAATGAGCTGCCTCCTTTAGCCAATCCCATATCAATGTTGATCTATCTCGGTAACAGCCTGTGTTAACCCTCTCAGTGCTGGGTTAATTCCCTGATGCAGAGGTGGCTGTGTAGCGATATTACAGTGAATACTGTGATTCGCATATCTCGTAGCTCTGGGAACATGGTCGGTTCCGTTCATAGAGTATACATTATAAGGATATAGATTCTATATCTTTGTATTATTGCTAGAAGCCGAGCATGAAAAATGGAATTTATCATCCCAGAATGGATAAAAGATAGACGTTCTTAATGAAGCCTAGACGTGAGATATAGAAGAGGATGGGATATATGTGATAGAGAGGTGCCCTGTGAGCCCTATTTTGGGATGATGTTGAAAACAACTTGAGGAGTCTGTCAGCGAAATGCCCAGTCCTGTTCACTAGGAGAGGTAATTATTCCTTGCCTTGCCGTATGGATTAACCCACTGGGTGCCGAGTGGATTCCAGGCACCTAGTATTCATAGTGATGGTGGTTAGCATCCCTTACGATATCCGTGACAGACTTCCGCAGTCTACATGCCCATGATAGGGATTATGATGAGCCCTACCGTATCGATAGCTCATCTGGATGTCGAGTAGGTTCCTAGGCATCCAGATTCAAATAGGTCCGATATGGCTTTAGCAGAGCGCCTCTCTGACAACTAATGAGACTACGTGGCTTGGTGTATATCATTATGATTAATAGTATCCATGAACTAGCGATTTTGATTGCTAAACATTGTAACAGCTATAACTGTGTTAGCTATTCGCATTATTGTTGAGAAACAATTAGTTCATGGCTATGTATAGCTTGAAAGCTCAATTGAGAGTCCCAGTTGGATAAGGCTTGATATAAAAAGGAGGAAGGGTTTAATATGGTTCTATTTCTAGGGACATGCCAGTTGTGGATCTTAGAGGAGCAGTGGTTATAGTAGAACATATATACATATTTACAAAATTCACAATATATACAAATTGCATTTTAATAGTAATCTTATTATTAAGGCAAGCTCGAATGAATAGAAAGAGGCGATAATTAGGAGGTTGCATGGTTAAAGTGAAGAACCCATTTAATTCGTAAGGTACGAAAAATGGGGTTCTTCCTGACCCTACTTCATATATCAGATGAAAGGGGTATAGGAAAAGCCTTCATTTAGGCCATTGGGAGATAAGGTTTTCAATGTAAAAATCCAGTAGCTCTCCCGTTGTAGTAGTTTAACGTCTATGTCTCCCTTTCTAGGTCCTAGTTTGATTTTTTCAATGCCATTGAAACGTAAGCCATGCGCTGAGCCATCATGTCTTAGTTTAAGATGTCGAGAAATGACCGTATCAGTTTGTCTAGAGGGGTTTACGGAATTTACGTGCTCTAAAATTCTTTTCTTGAATGGTCTGAAGGTCTTGCCCACATACTTTAGATTGCAGCTGCATGTTAAGAGATAGACCAGTCCTGTTGTTTGACAGTTAAAGAAGGTCTCAGTTGTGTATGTCTGTGTATTAGTTGAATCCGAGAAAGTTTTTGATTTCTTACGGATGTACTTACAGGCCTTACATCTACCGCATTGGAAAGTGCCAGTTGCTGGAGTCCTTAGCCATGTATTTTCTACTTTGGGTAGTGAAAGGTGGCTTGGTACCAATAGGTCCTTCAAATTACGACCTCTTCTGGCCGTAAGTGACACATGTGGGGTTAGGACCTCTTTTAGATGTTGGTCCTGATAAATCAAGGGCCAGTACCTTTCCAGTATCCGTTTCACTGGGTCCCATCCATTATCAAAGGTACCAATACATCTAATCAGGTTTTGTGTCCTGTCCTTAGTGGTATTGTCCTCTAAGAGGGTTGATCTGTCGGTCATTAATGCTCTTTTGTAGGCTGTTTTAAGGCATCTATTAGAATACCCCTTCGCCTTGAACTGTACCCTCAATGACCTAGCTTTGGTTTTAAACTCATCTATAGTGGAGCAGTTTCGTCTGACACGAAGGTATTGTCCTACTGGTATCCCATATTTCAGAGGCCCAGGGTGGTAGCTTTGCCAGTTCAAGAAACTGTTGGTGGCTGTGGGTTTCTTGAACAGGGTCGTAGAGATATGGTGTTCTTCATCGGTGGTTTTTAAAGTCAGGTCCAAAAAGTTAATTTGTTTCCCCCCTATCTCGTATGTCAGTCTGAGGTTCAGATTGTTAATATTCAAAACTTTCACGAAATCCTCAAACTTTTCTGTTGAGCCTGTCCACACAATTAGCACATCATCGATGTACCGTTTCCAGAGTTCGATGTGTGCATGATAGTCCGAAAATTGCTGGCTGAACACGATGTTTTCCTCCCACCACCCCAGGTGGAGGTTCGCATATGAGGGGGCACAAGTCGTCCCCATAGCAGTTCCCCTCACCTGGTGGTAGTGGGTACCTTCGAAAAGGAAATAATTATGTGTAAGGATAAATTGTAGGAGTTGTAATACGAATTGATTATGGTCACCCAGAGATGTCTCTCGTGTCTGGAGAAAGTATTGGACATTGTTCAGGCCTATTTTGTGAGGGATAGAGCTGTAGAGTCCTTCTACGTCCAGGCTACATAGCTTTGCCCCAGTGGGCAATGTCAGGCTGTTAAGTGCTATCAGAGTTTGTTTTGTATCTCTTAGGTAAGAGGGGAGAGTTTTCACAAGGCCACTTAAAATCCGTTCCACATATACACTGCAATTCTGGGTGAGATTGTTATTGCCTGATACTATCGGTCTTCCAGTGATAATTTCCTGTTGCTTGTGTATCTTAGGTAATGCATAAAAAGTGGCTATGGTTGGTTTTTTGTTTAACATAAATTTGTGTTCATCCGTGCTTATGAGTTTATTTTGAAGAGCTTGGTCAAGAATATTCTTGAGATCGACCAGGAATCTATTAGTAGGGTCTGCAGCTAATGCTACGTATGTGTCCCTATCATCCAGTAGTCTATGTACCATTTTGACGTATTCCGTCCTATTTAGAATTACCAGGTTGCCTCCTTTGTCGGATGGTTTAATGATTATGGTGTCATTCTTTCTAAGTTTGGCTAGTGCTCTGGTCTCTTGGATGCTTAGATTACTGGACTGGGGTCCTGGTTGTGCTTCAATATCCATGGTCTCTATTTCTTTGCAGGACAGTTCAACAAATAGATCGATGTATTTATATTCCGGTATATACGGTGTGAACCTGCTTTTCGGTTTCAAGTTAGTGTATGGAGCTAACTGTGCTCTGGAGGTATCGTTACTATTGAGTAGTTCCACCAGATTATCTAGCAGGTTCATATCTCTTTCTTCTAGGCCTAGTCTTATTGCTTGTTTAGTTTTTTGTACGCAATGATATTTATGCAAGGCTAGCTTCCTAGCGAACAGATGGATATCTTTGGTCCAATTGAATTTGTTGAACTTAGGTGTAGGGACAAAAGATAGACCTTTTTTCAGAAGCTGCGTTTCTATAGTAGTGAGCTGATAGGAGGAAAGGTTAATAATTTGACTCTCCTGGGTCAATAAGCTTTCCTCCGTTGGAACCCTCTTGTGGATCTGCTTCTTGTGTTTCTTTGTGGTCTTATGTCCTGGTTGGTCCTGTCTAAAAAATTGATACCCTTCTTCAGGATGCTCTTGGGATTAGAATCTGATGGAGTAATAGAGCTATCAGAGCTAGGTTCAGGTTCAGAGCCACTGGAATCGTATTCAGAAGTGGAAAACTGGTCAAACTCCACCCTTCTATTCTGTCTAGATCTCTGATAGATATTCCCTGTCTGAAAGTCTTTGGTATCCCGTATAAACTTAGAGTGTTTACGAGTTTTGATTGCGGACTGAAACCTGTCCAGTTGGTTTTTTAATTTGACCTCCAGCTGTTCAAAGCTGCTCTCTGTTTTAAAGGTTTCAATTTTTTCCACCTCCTCGTCTACTTCTTTGTTGATCTTTTCTAGTCTTTGTTTCTCAGATCTACACAAAATGTCCATAAACTTTCTAGAGCAAGTACTTGCTGCCTCTTCCCACTCCTTAATGTATTCAGTCCCTTCTATATGCGGCCCTGGGATATTTTGGACTCTGAGTCCCCTGGGTATTAGCTCTTTGCTTACGTATCTTTCAAGTGAGGCGACTTCCCACCCTGCTTTAATTTGTTGTTTAAAGAGATATGTTAGATGATTAAATGCAGAGTTGATGTTCGTATGTATTACGTTATCATTGAGATGTCCCTCAGAAAATACTGAGTCAATGTCAGTATACCATGATTCTCTAATAGTTTTATCGGATAAAAATCCAGCCATATTCGAGCAATGCCTTTAAGGCGATGGGTATTGAAACCGTTATTTACAGTAATTAGAGAGGTTCCACTTACGATGGTGGGTCAAAAAAATTGGCACCACCTCACTAGTGGAACAACACCTTATTGGACACTCCAGGAGTGTCCTGGGGCTTAACCCCTTCAGATCAGAATGAAAACAAAAGAGATAATACTCGAAGAGGCTGGAATGAACCAGACTAGTCGAGTATACCTGGAGAGAAAATCGATAGATAAATCAATGAATAAATGAATAGATAATTAAATAAATAAATAAATAAGTAGATCTATATACAGAATAACTACCTTATACTCTGAAATAGGATAGGTAGATGCACCAACACACAGTGTTATCTAGCCTTAATGGCTCACCTCCATTAGTTCCCTAGTTACCTAATATCCTAATCACTCTCACAATTGCTACTGGATACTGACTTTAATCGGCAATTTAGCATGGTCAAGTCCAGTAGATTAGAGTGTGGACCATAGGTAATTTGTCAGATAGCTGACCCGGGTATTCAAGAGAGGTCACTAAAGAGTCTAATATATGGATAAATGCCGGGTGGCTATTAGTCGATGCCAGTACAAACCGAGCCTAATATATTACGGCTACGGGTAACTGGTTAGATCAAACATACGCCCAAATACAGCATTTGCAGTGGCATATAACTCCACCTATATCTATTAGCTATTATGCAAAATTACTAGCCTCTGTGTAGTTATCATAGCTATAGAGTGGTTAAACATGCTTGAAAATTCTTGCCATACACCCCAGAGGAGATACCTGGGTAGACTCCAATATACAAAAGTGACCAGACAAAGAAAGGAGGTGAAAGAGATAATTAGATTAAAGTGCCTCCATGTGCAGAACCATACTTAGAATGTTGGTTACCTGCACATGGTGATAGATAGCTACGGGTGAAACAAAATGTGTGCGTGAGAAAAGAGCCCAAAGAGCCCGACGCGCGTTTCGGTGCTGTCTTGCACCTTCGTCAGGGGCTGACTGGAGACTAGTCCATAGTCTCCTTTTATGTGTAATCACTAGCTTGAACCTCTGAGCTTTGTCCAATCAGACAGCCGGTGGTCCGATCATTCCGGCGCCAAACACCCCCACGTGGTGGTATGTAAATGAGCTGCCTCCTTTAGCCAATCCCATATCAATGTTGATCTATCTCGGTAACAGCCTGTGTTAACCCTCTCAGTGCTGGGTTAATTCCCTGATGCAGAGGTGGCTGTGTAGCGATATTACAGTGAATACTGTGATTCGCATATCTCGTAGCTCTGGGAACATGGTCGGTTCCGTTCATAGAGTATACATTATAAGGATATAGATTCTATATCTTTGTATTATTGCTAGAAGCCGAGCATGAAAAATGGAATTTATCATCCCAGAATGGATAAAAGATAGACGTTCTTAATGAAGCCTAGACGTGAGATATAGAAGAGGATGGGATATATGTGATAGAGAGGTGCCCTGTGAGCCCTATTTTGGGATGATGTTGAAAACAACTTGAGGAGTCTGTCAGCGAAATGCCCAGTCCTGTTCACTAGGAGAGGTAATTATTCCTTGCCTTGCCGTATGGATTAACCCACTGGGTGCCGAGTGGATTCCAGGCACCTAGTATTCATAGTGATGGTGGTTAGCATCCCTTACGATATCCGTGACAGACTTCCGCAGTCTACATGCCCATGATAGGGATTATGATGAGCCCTACCGTATCGATAGCTCATCTGGATGTCGAGTAGGTTCCTAGGCATCCAGATTCAAATAGGTCCGATATGGCTTTAGCAGAGCGCCTCTCTGACAACTAATGAGACTACGTGGCTTGGTGTATATCATTATGATTAATAGTATCCATGAACTAGCGATTTTGATTGCTAAACATTGTAACAGCTATAACTGTGTTAGCTATTCGCATTATTGTTGAGAAACAATTAGTTCATGGCTATGTATAGCTTGAAAGCTCAATTGAGAGTCCCAGTTGGATAAGGCTTGATATAAAAAGGAGGAAGGGTTTAATATGGTTCTATTTCTAGGGACATGCCAGTTGTGGATCTTAGAGGAGCAGTGGTTATAGTAGAACATATATACATATTTACAAAATTCACAATATATACAAATTGCATTTTAATAGTAATCTTATTATTAAGGCAAGCTCGAATGAATAGAAAGAGGCGATAATTAGGAGGTTGCATGGTTAAAGTGAAGAACCCATTTAATTCGTAAGGTACGAAAAATGGGGTTCTTCCTGACCCTACTTCATATATCAGATGAAAGGGGTATAGGAAAAGCCTTCATTTAGGCCATTGGGAGATAAGGTTTTCAATGTAAAAATCCAGTAGCTCTCCCGTTGTAGTAGTTTAACGTCTATGTCTCCCTTTCTAGGTCCTAGTTTGATTTTTTCAATGCCATTGAAACGTAAGCCATGCGCTGAGCCATCATGTCTTAGTTTAAGATGTCGAGAAATGACCGTATCAGTTTGTCTAGAGGGGTTTACGGAATTTACGTGCTCTAAAATTCTTTTCTTGAATGGTCTGAAGGTCTTGCCCACATACTTTAGATTGCAGCTGCATGTTAAGAGATAGACCAGTCCTGTTGTTTGACAGTTAAAGAAGGTCTCAGTTGTGTATGTCTGTGTATTAGTTGAATCCGAGAAAGTTTTTGATTTCTTACGGATGTACTTACAGGCCTTACATCTACCGCATTGGAAAGTGCCAGTTGCTGGAGTCCTTAGCCATGTATTTTCTACTTTGGGTAGTGAAAGGTGGCTTGGTACCAATAGGTCCTTCAAATTACGACCTCTTCTGGCCGTAAGTGACACATGTGGGGTTAGGACCTCTTTTAGATGTTGGTCCTGATAAATCAAGGGCCAGTACCTTTCCAGTATCCGTTTCACTGGGTCCCATCCATTATCAAAGGTACCAATACATCTAATCAGGTTTTGTGTCCTGTCCTTAGTGGTATTGTCCTCTAAGAGGGTTGATCTGTCGGTCATTAATGCTCTTTTGTAGGCTGTTTTAAGGCATCTATTAGAATACCCCTTCGCCTTGAACTGTACCCTCAATGACCTAGCTTTGGTTTTAAACTCATCTATAGTGGAGCAGTTTCGTCTGACACGAAGGTATTGTCCTACTGGTATCCCATATTTCAGAGGCCCAGGGTGGTAGCTTTGCCAGTTCAAGAAACTGTTGGTGGCTGTGGGTTTCTTGAACAGGGTCGTAGAGATATGGTGTTCTTCATCGGTGGTTTTTAAAGTCAGGTCCAAAAAGTTAATTTGTTTCCCCCCTATCTCGTATGTCAGTCTGAGGTTCAGATTGTTAATATTCAAAACTTTCACGAAATCCTCAAACTTTTCTGTTGAGCCTGTCCACACAATTAGCACATCATCGATGTACCGTTTCCAGAGTTCGATGTGTGCATGATAGTCCGAAAATTGCTGGCTGAACACGATGTTTTCCTCCCACCACCCCAGGTGGAGGTTCGCATATGAGGGGGCACAAGTCGTCCCCATAGCAGTTCCCCTCACCTGGTGGTAGTGGGTACCTTCGAAAAGGAAATAATTATGTGTAAGGATAAATTGTAGGAGTTGTAATACGAATTGATTATGGTCACCCAGAGATGTCTCTCGTGTCTGGAGAAAGTATTGGACATTGTTCAGGCCTATTTTGTGAGGGATAGAGCTGTAGAGTCCTTCTACGTCCAGGCTACATAGCTTTGCCCCAGTGGGCAATGTCAGGCTGTTAAGTGCTATCAGAGTTTGTTTTGTATCTCTTAGGTAAGAGGGGAGAGTTTTCACAAGGCCACTTAAAATCCGTTCCACATATACACTGCAATTCTGGGTGAGATTGTTATTGCCTGATACTATCGGTCTTCCAGTGATAATTTCCTGTTGCTTGTGTATCTTAGGTAATGCATAAAAAGTGGCTATGGTTGGTTTTTTGTTTAACATAAATTTGTGTTCATCCGTGCTTATGAGTTTATTTTGAAGAGCTTGGTCAAGAATATTCTTGAGATCGACCAGGAATCTATTAGTAGGGTCTGCAGCTAATGCTACGTATGTGTCCCTATCATCCAGTAGTCTATGTACCATTTTGACGTATTCCGTCCTATTTAGAATTACCAGGTTGCCTCCTTTGTCGGATGGTTTAATGATTATGGTGTCATTCTTTCTAAGTTTGGCTAGTGCTCTGGTCTCTTGGATGCTTAGATTACTGGACTGGGGTCCTGGTTGTGCTTCAATATCCATGGTCTCTATTATCTCCCAATGGCCTAAATGAAGGCTTTTCCTATACCCCTTTCATCTGATATATGAAGTAGGGTCAGGAAGAACCCCATTTTTGTACCTTACGAATTAAATGGGTTCTTCACTTTAACCATGCAACCTCCTAATTATCGCCTCTTTCTATTCATTCGAGCTTGCCTTAATAATAAGATTACTATTAAAATGCAATTTGTATATATTGTGAATTTTGTAAATATGTATATATGTTCTACTATAACCACTGCTCCTCTAAGATCCACAACTGGCATGTCCCTAGAAATAGAACCATATTAAACCCTTCCTCCTTTTTATATCAAGCCTTATCCAACTGGGACTCTCAATTGAGCTTTCAAGCTATACATAGCCATGAACTAATTGTTTCTCAACAATAATGCGAATAGCTAACACAGTTATAGCTGTTACAATGTTTAGCAATCAAAATCGCTAGTTCATGGATACTATTAATCATAATGATATACACCAAGCCACGTAGTCTCATTAGTTGTCAGAGAGGCGCTCTGCTAAAGCCATATCTGACCTATTTGAATCTGGATGCCTAGGAACCTACTCGACATCCAGATGAGCTATCGATACGGTAGGGCTCATCATAATCCCTATCATGGGCATGTAGACTGCGGAAGTCTGTCACGGATATCGTAAGGGATGCTAACCACCATCACTATGAATACTAGGTGCCTGGAATCCACTCGGCACCCAGTGGGTTAATCCATACGGCAAGGCAAGGAATAATTACCTCTCCTAGTGAACAGGACTGGGCATTTCGCTGACAGACTCCTCAAGTTGTTTTCAACATCATCCCAAAATAGGGCTCACAGGGCACCTCTCTATCACATATATCCCATCCTCTTCTATATCTCACGTCTAGGCTTCATTAAGAACGTCTATCTTTTATCCATTCTGGGATGATAAATTCCATTTTTCATGCTCGGCTTCTAGCAATAATACAAAGATATAGAATCTATATCCTTATAATGTATACTCTATGAACGGAACCGACCATGTTCCCAGAGCTACGAGATATGCGAATCACAGTATTCACTGTAATATCGCTACACAGCCACCTCTGCATCAGGGAATTAACCCAGCACTGAGAGGGTTAACACAGGCTGTTACCGAGATAGATCAACATTGATATGGGATTGGCTAAAGGAGGCAGCTCATTTACATACCACCACGTGGGGGTGTTTGGCGCCGGAATGATCGGACCACCGGCTGTCTGATTGGACAAAGCTCAGAGGTTCAAGCTAGTGATTACACATAAAAGGAGACTATGGACTAGTCTCCAGTCAGCCCCTGACGAAGGTGCAAGACAGCACCGAAACGCGCGTCGGGCTCTTTGGGCTCTTTTCTCACGCACACATTTTGTTTCACCCGTAGCTATCTATCACCATGTGCAGGTAACCAACATTCTAAGTATGGTTCTGCACATGGAGGCACTTTAATCTAATTATCTCTTTCACCTCCTTTCTTTGTCTGGTCACTTTTGTATATTGGAGTCTACCCAGGTATCTCCTCTGGGGTGTATGGCAAGAATTTTCAAGCATGTTTAACCACTCTATAGCTATGATAACTACACAGAGGCTAGTAATTTTGCATAATAGCTAATAGATATAGGTGGAGTTATATGCCACTGCAAATGCTGTATTTGGGCGTATGTTTGATCTAACCAGTTACCCGTAGCCGTAATATATTAGGCTCGGTTTGTACTGGCATCGACTAATAGCCACCCGGCATTTATCCATATATTAGACTCTTTAGTGACCTCTCTTGAATACCCGGGTCAGCTATCTGACAAATTACCTATGGTCCACACTCTAATCTACTGGACTTGACCATGCTAAATTGCCGATTAAAGTCAGTATCCAGTAGCAATTGTGAGAGTGATTAGGATATTAGGTAACTAGGGAACTAATGGAGGTGAGCCATTAAGGCTAGATAACACTGTGTGTTGGTGCATCTACCTATCCTATTTCAGAGTATAAGGTAGTTATTCTGTATATAGATCTACTTATTTATTTATTTATTTAATTATCTATTCATTTATTCATTGATTTATCTATCGATTTTCTCTCCAGGTATACTCGACTAGTCTGGTTCATTCCAGCCTCTTCGAGTATTATCTCTTTTGTTTTCATTCTGATCTGAAGGGGTTAAGCCCCAGGACACTCCTGGAGTGTCCAATAAGGTGTTGTTCCACTAGTGAGGTGGTGCCAATTTTTTTGACCCACCATCGTAAGTGGAACCTCTCTAATTACTGTAAATAACGGTTTCAATACCCATCGCCTTAAAGGCATTGCTCGAATATGGCTGGATTTTTATCCGATAAAACTATTAGAGAATCATGGTATACTGACATTGACTCAGTATTTTCTGAGGGACATCTCAATGATAACGTAATACATACGAACATCAACTCTGCATTTAATCATCTAACATATCTCTTTAAACAACAAATTAAAGCAGGGTGGGAAGTCGCCTCACTTGAAAGATACGTAAGCAAAGAGCTAATACCCAGGGGACTCAGAGTCCAAAATATCCCAGGGCCGCATATAGAAGGGACTGAATACATTAAGGAGTGGGAAGAGGCAGCAAGTACTTGCTCTAGAAAGTTTATGGACATTTTGTGTAGATCTGAGAAACAAAGACTAGAAAAGATCAACAAAGAAGTAGACGAGGAGGTGGAAAAAATTGAAACCTTTAAAACAGAGAGCAGCTTTGAACAGCTGGAGGTCAAATTAAAAAACCAACTGGACAGGTTTCAGTCCGCAATCAAAACTCGTAAACACTCTAAGTTTATACGGGATACCAAAGACTTTCAGACAGGGAATATCTATCAGAGATCTAGACAGAATAGAAGGGTGGAGTTTGACCAGTTTTCCACTTCTGAATACGATTCCAGTGGCTCTGAACCTGAACCTAGCTCTGATAGCTCTATTACTCCATCAGATTCTAATCCCAAGAGCATCCTGAAGAAGGGTATCAATTTTTTAGACAGGACCAAACAGGACATAAGACCACAAAGAAACACAAGAAGCAGATCCACAAGAGGGTTCCAACGGAGGAAAGCTTATTGACCCAGGAGAGTCAAATTATTAACCTTTCCTCCTATCAGCTCACTACTATAGAAACGCAGCTTCTGAAAAAAGGTCTATCTTTTGTCCCTACACCTAAGTTCAACAAATTCAATTGGACCAAAGATATCCATCTGTTCGCTAGGAAGCTAGCCTTGCATAAATATCATTGCGTACAAAAAACTAAACAAGCAATAAGACTAGGCCTAGAAGAAAGAGATATGAACCTGCTAGATAATCTGGTGGAACTACTCAATAGTAACGATACCTCCAGAGCACAGTTAGCTCCATACACTAACTTGAAACCGAAAAGCAGGTTCACACCGTATATACCGGAATATAAATACATCGATCTATTTGTTGAACTGTCCTGCAAAGAAATAGAGACCATGGATATTGAAGCACAACCAGGACCCCAGTCCAGTAATCTAAGCATCCAAGAGACCAGAGCACTAGCCAAACTTAGAAAGAATGACACCATAATCATTAAACCATCCGACAAAGGAGGCAACCTGGTAATTCTAAATAGGACGGAATACGTCAAAATGGTACATAGACTACTGGATGATAGGGACACATACGTAGCATTAGCTGCAGACCCTACTAATAGATTCCTGGTCGATCTCAAGAATATTCTTGACCAAGCTCTTCAAAATAAACTCATAAGCATGGATGAACACAAATTTATGTTAAACAAAAAACCAACCATAGCCACTTTTTATGCATTACCTAAGATACACAAGCAACAGGAAATTATCACTGGAAGACCGATAGTATCAGGCAATAACAATCTCACCCAGAATTGCAGTGTATATGTGGAACGGATTTTAAGTGGCCTTGTGAAAACTCTCCCCTCTTACCTAAGAGATACAAAACAAACTCTGATAGCACTTAACAGCCTGACATTGCCCACTGGGGCAAAGCTATGTAGCCTGGATGTAGAAGGACTCTACAGCTCTATCCCTCACACAATAGGCCTGAACAATGTCCAATACTTTCTCCAGACACGAGAGACATCTCTGGGTGACCATAATCAATTCGTATTACAACTCCTACAATTTATCCTTACACATAATTATTTCCTTTTCGAAGGTACCCACTACCACCAGGTGAGGGGAACTGCTATGGGGACGACTTGTGCCCCCTCATATGCGAACCTCCACCTGGGGTGGTGGGAGGAAAACATCGTGTTCAGCCAGCAATTTTCGGACTATCATGCACACATCGAACTCTGGAAACGGTACATCGATGATGTGCTAATTGTGTGGACAGGCTCAACAGAAAAGTTTGAGGATTTCGTGAAAGTTTTGAATATTAACAATCTGAACCTCAGACTGACATACGAGATAGGGGGGAAACAAATTAACTTTTTGGACCTGACTTTAAAAACCACCGATGAAGAACACCATATCTCTACGACCCTGTTCAAGAAACCCACAGCCACCAACAGTTTCTTGAACTGGCAAAGCTACCACCCTGGGCCTCTGAAATATGGGATACCAGTAGGACAATACCTTCGTGTCAGACGAAACTGCTCCACTATAGATGAGTTTAAAACCAAAGCTAGGTCATTGAGGGTACAGTTCAAGGCGAAGGGGTATTCTAATAGATGCCTTAAAACAGCCTACAAAAGAGCATTAATGACCGACAGATCAACCCTCTTAGAGGACAATACCACTAAGGACAGGACACAAAACCTGATTAGATGTATTGGTACCTTTGATAATGGATGGGACCCAGTGAAACGGATACTGGAAAGGTACTGGCCCTTGATTTATCAGGACCAACATCTAAAAGAGGTCCTAACCCCACATGTGTCACTTACGGCCAGAAGAGGTCGTAATTTGAAGGACCTATTGGTACCAAGCCACCTTTCACTACCCAAAGTAGAAAATACATGGCTAAGGACTCCAGCAACTGGCACTTTCCAATGCGGTAGATGTAAGGCCTGTAAGTACATCCGTAAGAAATCAAAAACTTTCTCGGATTCAACTAATACACAGACATACACAACTGAGACCTTCTTTAACTGTCAAACAACAGGACTGGTCTATCTCTTAACATGCAGCTGCAATCTAAAGTATGTGGGCAAGACCTTCAGACCATTCAAGAAAAGAATTTTAGAGCACGTAAATTCCGTAAACCCCTCTAGACAAACTGATACGGTCATTTCTCGACATCTTAAACTAAGACATGATGGCTCAGCGCATGGCTTACGTTTCAATGGCATTGAAAAAATCAAACTAGGACCTAGAAAGGGAGACATAGACGTTAAACTACTACAACGGGAGAGCTACTGGATTTTTACATTGAAAACCTTATCTCCCAATGGCCTAAATGAAGGCTTTTCCTATACCCCTTTCATCTGATATATGAAGTAGGGTCAGGAAGAACCCCATTTTTCGTACCTTACGAATTAAATGGGTTCTTCACTTTAACCATGCAACCTCCTAATTATCGCCTCTTTCTATTCATTCGAGCTTGCCTTAATAATAAGATTACTATTAAAATGCAATTTGTATATATTGTGAATTTTGTAAATATGTATATATGTTCTACTATAACCACTGCTCCTCTAAGATCCACAACTGGCATGTCCCTAGAAATAGAACCATATTAAACCCTTCCTCCTTTTTATATCAAGCCTTATCCAACTGGGACTCTCAATTGAGCTTTCAAGCTATACATAGCCATGAACTAATTGTTTCTCAACAATAATGCGAATAGCTAACACAGTTATAGCTGTTACAATGTTTAGCAATCAAAATCGCTAGTTCATGGATACTATTAATCATAATGATATACACCAAGCCACGTAGTCTCATTAGTTGTCAGAGAGGCGCTCTGCTAAAGCCATATCGGACCTATTTGAATCTGGATGCCTAGGAACCTACTCGACATCCAGATGAGCTATCGATACGGTAGGGCTCATCATAATCCCTATCATGGGCATGTAGACTGCGGAAGTCTGTCACGGATATCGTAAGGGATGCTAACCACCATCACTATGAATACTAGGTGCCTGGAATCCACTCGGCACCCAGTGGGTTAATCCATACGGCAAGGCAAGGAATAATTACCTCTCCTAGTGAACAGGACTGGGCATTTCGCTGACAGACTCCTCAAGTTGTTTTCAACATCATCCCAAAATAGGGCTCACAGGGCACCTCTCTATCACATATATCCCATCCTCTTCTATATCTCACGTCTAGGCTTCATTAAGAACGTCTATCTTTTATCCATTCTGGGATGATAAATTCCATTTTTCATGCTCGGCTTCTAGCAATAATACAAAGATATAGAATCTATATCCTTATAATGTATACTCTATGAACGGAACCGACCATGTTCCCAGAGCTACGAGATATGCGAATCACAGTATTCACTGTAATATCGCTACACAGCCACCTCTGCATCAGGGAATTAACCCAGCACTGAGAGGGTTAACACAGGCTGTTACCGAGATAGATCAACATTGATATGGGATTGGCTAAAGGAGGCAGCTCATTTACATACCACCACGTGGGGGTGTTTGGCGCCGGAATGATCGGACCACCGGCTGTCTGATTGGACAAAGCTCAGAGGTTCAAGCTAGTGATTACACATAAAAGGAGACTATGGACTAGTCTCCAGTCAGCCCCTGACGAAGGTGCAAGACAGCACCGAAACGCGCGTCGGGCTCTTTGGGCTCTTTTCTCACGCACACATTTTGTTTCACCCGTAGCTATCTATCACCATGTGCAGGTAACCAACATTCTAAGTATGGTTCTGCACATGGAGGCACTTTAATCTAATTATCTCTTTCACCTCCTTTCTTTGTCTGGTCACTTTTGTATATTGGAGTCTACCCAGGTATCTCCTCTGGGGTGTATGGCAAGAATTTTCAAGCATGTTTAACCACTCTATAGCTATGATAACTACACAGAGGCTAGTAATTTTGCATAATAGCTAATAGATATAGGTGGAGTTATATGCCACTGCAAATGCTGTATTTGGGCGTATGTTTGATCTAACCAGTTACCCGTAGCCGTAATATATTAGGCTCGGTTTGTACTGGCATCGACTAATAGCCACCCGGCATTTATCCATATATTAGACTCTTTAGTGACCTCTCTTGAATACCCGGGTCAGCTATCTGACAAATTACCTATGGTCCACACTCTAATCTACTGGACTTGACCATGCTAAATTGCCGATTAAAGTCAGTATCCAGTAGCAATTGTGAGAGTGATTAGGATATTAGGTAACTAGGGAACTAATGGAGGTGAGCCATTAAGGCTAGATAACACTGTGTGTTGGTGCATCTACCTATCCTATTTCAGAGTATAAGGTAGTTATTCTGTATATAGATCTACTTATTTATTTATTTATTTAATTATCTATTCATTTATTCATTGATTTATCTATCGATTTTCTCTCCAGGTATACTCGACTAGTCTGGTTCATTCCAGCCTCTTCGAGTATTATCTCTTTTGTTTTCATTCTGATCTGAAGGGGTTAAGCCCCAGGACACTCCTGGAGTGTCCAATAAGGTGTTGTTCCACTAGTGAGGTGGTGCCAATTTTTTTGACCCACCATCGTAAGTGGAACCTCTCTAATTACTCATTACTCATTACCTTGGTAAACTTATTAGCTCCTTTGGCTTCCAATATCATTTCTATGCAGATGACACGCAAATCTACCTGTCCTCTCCTGATCTCTCCCCGTCCCTCTTGACTAATGTATCTGACTGCCTCTCTGCTATTTCTAACTGGATGGCTGCCCACTTCCTTAAACTAAACTTGACCAAAACTGAAATTCTGGTCTTTCCTCCCTCAAGTGTTGTTACTCATGTGTCTCCCTCCCTCCAAGTCAACGGTGCTACCATCAGCTCCACCACGCAGGCTCGCTACCTAGGTGTTCTCTTTGACTCCGACCTCTCCTTCAAGCCTCATGTTCAATCTATTGCCAAATCCTGTAATTTCCATCTCAAAAACATTGCGGGCATCCGCCCCTAATTAACAACTAAGGTGTTGGTCCATTTCACTGTCCTTTCTCGCCTTGACTACTGTAATCCGCTTCTCAGTGGTCTTACGTGCTCCCAACTTGCGCTGTTACATTCCATAATTAATGCGGCGGCGAGGCTCATCTTCCTGTCCACCCGCACCTCCCATGCCTCACCCATGCCTCACCTTTCTGTCAGTGCCTACATTGGCTTCCTATAAAATATAGAGCTCAATTTAAAATTCTGGTTCTTGCTTTCAAATCTTTACATAATGCTGCTCCCACCTATCTATCCTCCCTTATACACAAGTATGTCCCGTCTAGGCCCTTACGATCTGCTGAAGATTTACGTCTATCTTCTGTCCCTACTCCCACCTCTAATGCTCACCTTCAAGATTTCTCGAGGGCTGCACCGTTCCTGTGGAACTCACTTCCCTCCTCCGCTAGATGCTCACCGAGTTTCCACTCCTTCAAAAAATCGTTAAAAACCCACTTCTTCATAAAAGCGTATCAATTAAACTGTTAATAGCTCCTGACTGAGTCCTCTTCTGCAACTGTCACTCGTCTAATACGATCCTTACCTTTTTGTGTCATTTTACCCCACTCCCTCTAGCATGTAAGCTCATTGAGCAGGGCCCTCAACTACTCTGTTCCTGTGTGTCCAACTTGTCTGGTTACAACTACATGTCTGTTCGTCCACCCATTGTAAAGCGCTGCGGAATTTGATGGCGCTATATAAATATCATAATAATAAAAATAATATTATGTGAGGAAAGTCCAACAGGACAAGGGCAAATTTTACGGAGAGGGGCGGAATCAAATTTCAGGGGTGTAGCCTAGCACTAAAAATCTTCACCATCCGCCTCTGGTATACAGGGAGTGCAGAATTATTAGGCAAGTTGTATTTTTGAGGATTAATTTTATTATTGAACAACAACCATGTTCTCAATGAACCCAAAAAACTCATTAATATCAAAGCTGAATATTTTTGGAAGTAGTTTTTAGTTTGTTTTTAGTTATAGCTATTTTAGGGGGATATCTGTGTGTGCAGGTGACTATTACTGTGCATAATTATTAGGCAACTTAACAAAAAACAAATATATACCCATTTCAATTATTTATTTTTACCAGTGAAACCAATATAACATCTCAACATTCACAAATATACATTTCTGACATTCAAAAACATAACAAAAACAAATCAGTGACCAATATAGCCACCTTTCTTTGCAAGGACACTCAAAAGCCTGCCATCCATGGATTCTGTCAGTGTTTTGATCTGTTCACCATCAACATTGCGTGCAGCAGCAACCACAGCCTCCCAGACACTGTTCAGAGAGGTGTACTGTTTTCCCTCCTTGTAAATCTCACATTTGATGATGGACCACAGGTTCTCAATGGGGTTCAGATCAGGTGAACAAGGAGGCCATGTCATTAGATTGGCCTCTTCTTTTATACCCTTTCTTGCCAGCCACGCTGTGGAGTACTTGGACGCGTGTGATGGAGCATTGTCCTGCATGAAAATCATGTTTTTCTTGAAGGATGCAGACTTCTTCCTGTACCACTGCTTGAAGAAGGTGTCTTCCAGAAACTGGCAGTAGGACTGGGAGTTGAGCTTGACTCCATCCTCAACCCGAAAAGGCCCCACAAGCTCATCTTTGATGATACCAGCCCAAACCAGTACTCCACCTCCACCTTGCTGGCGTCTGAGTCGGACTGGAGCTCTCTGCCCTTTACCAATCCAGCCACGGGCCCATCCATCTGGCCCATCAAGACTCACTCTCATTTCATCAGTCCATAAAACCTTAGAAAAATCAGTCTTGAGATATTTCTTGGCCCAGTCTTGACGTTTCAGCTTGTGTGTCTTGTTCAGTGGTGGTCGTCTTTCAGCCTTTCTTACCTTGGCCATGTCTCTGAGTATTGCACACCTTGTGCTTTTGGGCACTCCAGTGATGTTGCAGCTCTGAAATATGGCCAAACTGGTGGCAAGTGGCATCTTGGCAGCTGCACGCTTGACTTTTCTCAGTTCATGGGCAGTTATTTTGCGCCTTGGTTTCTCCACACGCTTCTTGCGACCCTGTTGACTATTTTGAATGAAACGCTTGATTGTTCGATGATCACGCTTCAGAAGCTTTGCAATTTTAAGACTGCTGCATCCCTCTGCAAGATATCTCACTATTTTTTACTTTTCTGAGCCTGTCAAGTCCTTCTTTTGACCCATTTTGCCAAAGGAAAGGAAGTTGCCTAATAATTATGCACACCTGATATAGAGTGTTGATGTCATTAGACCACACCCCTTCTCATTACAGAGATGCACATCACCTAATATGCTTAATTGGTAGTAGGCTTTCGAGCCTATACAGCTTGGAGTAAGACAACATGCATAAAGAGGATGATGTGGTCAAAATACTCATTTGCCTAATAATTCTGCACTCCCTGTACAGTGTCCATTATCTTGCAATATTTTGTAGAGGGACTGAAATGTTGGTGTAAAAGCTAAAAATTTAAATTTTCTCACAATCAATAGGTATGACAAAATAAATACAAATGGACATAATGCCCACTTACAGTACTGAAAAATAATATATTTCTAAAATAAAGGTATTTAAAAAGTTCTATTGTAATCTATTGTAAAGTTCTATTGTAACACTCTTTAGATTGCTAATGTAATGCTAATGGTGAAATGGTAGAGCCCATTCACTTTTCCACCCTGTTTGAAGGAATGGTATAGCCCATTGAAACTTCCTTTACTGTTTAGAAGGAGGGGATGAGCTGACATTTTCAGCACACTTGCAGCTATTTAATTAGTGACTAGTGGCTTCTGGCAGATCAGTTTGCTTCTCTACACACTGGTATTCATTCCTTTGACACACAGCAACCACAAAGACAGTGGGGAATAAAGGTGGATTGGCGCTAGTAGAAGTAAATGTCTAAAACCACTCACAAGACACCACACAGTAAAATGAGTAAGAAAATATACATATAAGGTTGTTGGGTTTTTGTTTTTTAAAATCCACTTCATTGTACATTTTCTCAATTTACCCCCTACTCCCTCAAATGTTTTTTTAAATTAATTGAATACCATGAAATTTCATATTTGTGGGATCCTTTTTATGGCAGATTAAAAAATGTAAAGATACATTATGATTAGGGTAACCTCTTTTAATGTTATATATGTGCTCACGTATTCTAGTCTTTATACATCTCAATGTTTTATCCTCATATTGTAGGCCACAAAGCCACGTGAGCACGTATATAATATTCAGAGAATTACAGGTTATATTTGTATATATTGTTACTCATTCCTAAAGTATAAATGAACGTGAGTGAGGCTTTATGTACTAAATTGCATTTTGCAAGAAAGTTTATGCTCAGTGAAGGGGTTTATATGTTGTATTTTTTTTTCTTGCACGTTGTTTGCCACAACATAGGCCTCTAGAACAGACATGAGTCTCATGGGCGTAGGAACCCCCACAAATCTGGGGGGGATAGCATTCTTACTCGCCGGGTATATTCTTATTCAGTAAACTGGGTGTTGTTTATCCCATTGTACAGTGCTACGGAATTTGATGGCGCTATGTAAATAATAAAATAATAATAATAATAATAATGTTAAATTTTAAGTGTGTGTGTGAAATAGTATAATGTGAAGCATATCAGTGTATCGCATAGTGCCACAGCAATACAACAGACAGTAATGTGTGAGGTGCAAGTACATCACAGAACACCTCAGCAATAAAATGCATGGGAAATTGCAGTGTGTGAGTGTATCACAAGCTCTACAGCAAAATAACTCACAGGAACGTGCAGTTTGTGAGCGTATTACAGATTACCTCATCAATACAATGCACATGAATGTACAGTGTTTGAATATATATCAGCCAACCCAATGCGTGGCAAAACACTCCGCTGCACCAATCAGCATCTCCTCACAGAGATGCGTTGAATCAATGCATTTCTATGAGGAGTGTTCAGCGTGAATGCTAGTGCTGCACGTTGTGCAACACTGGACTAGGAAGCACCTCTACTGCCTTTTTCTGAAAAGGCAGTGCGCTTGCATTAAAAAGCCTGCGGAGACATGCTATAAACACCAAAACTACTATGTTTAGCCATTGTGGTTCTGGTGACTATAGTGTTAGATGTGAGCATTCCATGTGCTCAGTATGGCATCCCTATCCAGATGTGAGCATTCCATGTGCTCAGTATGGCATCCATGGCTAGATGTGAGCATTCCATGTCCTCAGTATGGCATCCCTGGCTAGATGTGAGCATTCCATGTGCTCAGTATGATATCCCTGGCCGGATGTGAGCATTCCATGTGCTCAGTATGGTATCCCTGGCTAGATGTGAGCATTCCATGTGCTCAGACTGATATCCCTGTCTAGATGTGAGCATTCCATGTGATCAGTATGATATCCCTGGTTAACCCCTCTATCCACCCGTCCCTAATCGTCTCCCCTTCAACCACCTAGCCTCCTAACCCCCATAAAACAAGTAATATATCTTCTTGTACTTACAGTACTGAAGACACCAGCAGTGCTCTAGGCTCAGGGTTCAGGGCTGAAAGCGTGAGGCGCTGCTCTGCAGTTGTAGGAGACCGGGGCCAGGGCCGGTGCAAGGATTTTTCCCGCCCTAGGCAAAAGTAAAGTGCGTGTGTGTCTGTGTGTGTAATGCATTGTGTGTTTTTCTGTGTATAAGGAGTGCATTGTGTGTGTGTGATGGATGTCACTCTCCCTCCCCCACCCTCCCTGTCAATTTCTTTCTCCCTCCCCTACCAATTTCTTCTCCCCCCTTCCCTACGAATTTCTTCTCCCCCCTCCCCTACCAATTTCTTTCTCCCCCCTCCCCTGCCAATTTTCTTCTCCCCCCCTCCCCTGTCAATTTCCTTCTCCCCCTCCCCTACTAATTTCTTCCTCCCCCTCCCCTACCAATGTCCTTCTCCCCACTTCTCTACCAATTTCCTTCTCCCCCTCCCCTACCAATTTCTTCCTCCCCCCCTCCCCTGCCAATTTCCTTCTCCCCCTTCCCCTACTAATTCCTTCCTCCCCCTCCCCTGCCAATTTCCTTCTCCCCCCTCCCATGCCAATTTCCTTCTCCCCCCTCCCCTACCAATTTCTTCCTCCCCCTCCCCTGCCAATTTCCTTCTCCCCCCTCCCCTGCCAATTTCCTTCTCCCCCCTCCCCTACTAATTTCTTCCTCCCCCTCCCCTGCCAATTTCCTTCTCCCCCCTCCCCTACTAATTTCTTCCTCCCCCCTCCCCTGCCAATTTCCTTCTCCCCCCTCCCCTACTAATTTCTTCCTCCCCCCTCCCCTGCCAATTTCCTTCTCCCCCCTCCCCTGCCAAATTCTTTCTTCCCCCTCCCCTACTAATTTCTTCCTCCCCCCTCCCCTACCTGTGTTGTAGCGTGGCCGAGCTCTGTATGGTCCGTGGGTACAGGGAGCTTTTGTTTCCTGTACCCGGCCGGACTAAAAGGAAGTGCACACTCAGTGTGCACTTCCTTTTAGTCCGGCCGGGTACAGGAGACATACAGGGCTCGGCCACGCTACAGTGAGGGAGTGACAGGAGGGAGCGCTGAGCGCTTCCCTCATGTCAGCCCCTCTCCTCATGCTGCGCCCGGGCGGTGCGCCCTCATGGACGCACCAGCCCGGGCAAAGCTGCAGCCGCCTGAGGCTCTCTG